>NC_053023.1:399644491-399720019 GCF_003073215.2 Triticum urartu | reverse complement strand
TCTCGAGTTCATGGCGACAACATGCATCAAATGAACATGAATTAGAGGAAGCCACTTCTTTCATCCAAACATAGGCTTCATGAATAGGACACGAAGATAATGCTTACAAAAGTTTCCAACACTAGCTTGATGTTCAACATGAATCACGGAGGAGACAAAATGCTGCTGATGGGCTCAACAGCAACTCATTAGAATTTTCCATATCACTGGAATTGCACCAATCACTACAAAAAATACACTTCCCTGATGATACGTGTTTGTCACAGTAGGTCGCTTTTTTTTGTCATGCATGTACATCCATGACAAATTTATGACAGAATCAAGATAGTCATACATGTGCTGTCGTAGAAGTGTTCCATGACATTACCAAAATTATCATCACGGAAGTGTCCACTTCCATGACGATAAATCGCGCGTCACAGAAGTGCTTTAGTCAAGGGTGACCGACACGTGGCATCCACCGTAACGGAATGCCGTTAAGCTATCGGGTCTGGTTTTGGATCCGATAACCTGTTAACAGCCCCGACCAATGGGGATTTTCCACGTGTAAAATCATCATTGGCTAGAGGAAACACGTGTCGGCTCATCGTTGGGACAGATGTCATCCACTCACTGGACAGAAGGCGCCTATGATACGTCGACACGTGGCACGGCCCAACAAGTTTAAATGGGCTGGCCCAACTAGAGGCCCACAAGATTTTGCGGACCATAATGGGACGGCCAAGCTAAAGGCCCACGTGATTTTGCGGACCATAATGGGCTGGCCCAGCTAAAGGCCCACAAGATTTCGCGGGTCATAATGGGCCCGCCCAGGTAAAGGCCCACAAGATTTTTGTGTGCCATAATGGGCCAGCCCAGGTAAAGGCCCACAAAATTCTTGCGGATCATAATGGGCCGGCCCAGCTAAAGGCCCATGAGATTTCACCGACATTAATGGGCCGGCCCAGCTGTAGGCCCACAAGATTTTGAGGACCCTAGTAGGCCGGCCCGTTAACTGGCTACCATGTTTTGGGTCAAATGCCGGCCCATATTTGATACGGTCTATTAATGGCCTGCCATGCTCCGGGCCTAATAGTGGGCCATATGAGATCCGGCCCGTTAAAAGCCTACCACGTTCTGGGCCAAATTACGGCCCAGATCAGGTCCGGCCCGTTAAGAGGTTTTGGGCCTAATTATGGCCCATATCAGATTCGGCCCGTCAACTGGACACTATGCTTTTGGGCCCACTTGCTAAAGGCCCACTTAGTAATTCGTCCTGATATTAGTTTTGGCCTATTAAGGGCCCTTTTAACATTTCGGCCCTATATTAATTTCAGCCTGTTAAAAGCCCGTCATATAGTTGGGCCTAACTACGGCCCGGTTTGCATCCGGCCTGCTCGCAGTCGATATCTGATTGGGCCAAACAAGGACCGAGACAATTTTTCAGCCTGTTAAAAGCCCGTGATTTGATTCGCACAATCATGGGCCGGGGTTCATTTCGGGCTGTTGCCGGCCCGTGAGCTGATCGGCACGTTTCAGGCCCAACCTACATCGTGATTGCATGACGGCTCGATTATGTACCGTAATTTTACGATTTGGCCAGTTTACTGCAAAGACAGGATATATATATACAGTAAAATGACTGCAACATCGTGAATAAGAAAAAAACCTATACTATACAATAAAGAAATTACATCATATTACATCCACTGGGCATCAAAGTTCGCCACTATGATAATAAAGCACAAGCAGACAACAGATTACATACACTAGGCATTAAAGATCACCACCAGTGCAAATAAACACGCCGACAAAATAATATACAAAACCGACAACACTTCAATAGAGTTCAAGAAAGCTTAGCCCCGCTGGGGAGCTAAAGCGCAAGCAGCTGAGCAAGATGATGAGACTGCGCTTGTTCAACACTTATATCTTCCTCACTCTGAAAGATAAACAAGCAGACAGATGACAGGTTTTTGAAAGTGCAACTATCCCTAGGTGGTTTTGGTAATTCATAACAACATATAGCTCATTGAGCTAATACTATTCCAAGATGATTATTTCAGGAAAGCTCAATGATTGGCATGGCATGGATATGAAAGTGGAACCCTCAAAATGCTAAGGACAAAGGATTGGCTCAAGCTCAAAAGCTCAAGACTCTTCATTTCATATTTTAGTGATCCAAGATCACATTGAGTCTTTAGGAAAAGCCAATACTATTAAGGAGGGATGAGGTGTTGCTTAATGAGCCTCTTGCTTCATGTGCTTAGTGATATGCTCCAAAACCCTCAACCACTTTCCCATATCCACATATGACCTAAACTCTAAGCCAAACTCGGTCCTACCGATTCTTCCTATCCGGCGCCACCGAGTTTCACTTGTCATTAGGCCACTGCCAAACCCTAGCAATTCGTCCCTACCGATAAGGATCTCGGTCCCACCGAGATGGGGTTGCAAACTCTCTGTTTCCCTTTCGTAACTTTTCGGTCCCACCGAAAGAGCGAATCGGTCCCACCGAGATTGCAATGTAAACTCAGTGTTTCCCCTTTGTAACTTTTCGGTCTCACCGAGTTCCACTCGGTCTCACCGAAAGAGCAAATCGGTCCCACCGAGTTTGCCTGACCAACTCTCTGGTTAGCTAATTACCAAATTCGGTCTCACCGAGTTTGTGTAATCGGTTTCACCGAGATTACGTTATGCCCAAACCCTAACCGAATCGGTCCTACCGAGTTGCATGTCAGTCCCACCGAAATTCCTAACGGTCACTAGGTTTACTATTTCGGTCAGACCGAGTTTATTGATTCGGTCCCACCGAGATTGGAAAACTGTGTAACGGTTGGATTTTGTGTGGAGGCTATATATACCCCTCCACCTCTTTCTCATTCAGTGAGAGAGCCATCAGAACACACACATCATTCCAACTCATTTGTTCTGAGAGAGAACCACCTACTCATGTGTTGAGATCAAGACATTCCATTCCTACCATATGAATCTTGATCTCTAGCCTTCCCAAGTTGCTTTCCACTCAAATCTTCTTTCCACCAAATCCAAATCCTATGAGAGAGAGTTGAGTGTTGGGGAGACTATCATTTGAAGCACAAGAGCAAGGAGTTCATTACCTACACACCATTTGTTACTTCTTGGAGAGTGGTGTCTCCTAGATTGGCTAGGTGTCACTTGGGAGCCTCCGACAAGATTGTGGAGTTGAACCAAGGAGTTTGTAAGGGCAAGGAGATTGCCTACTTCGTGAAGATCTACCGCTAGTGAGGCAAGTCCTTCGTGGGCGATGGCCATGGTGGGATAGACAAGGTTGCTTCTTCGTGGACCCTTTGTGGGTGGTTGCTTCTTCGTGGACCCTTCGTGGGTGGAGCCCTTGGTGGACTCGCGCAACCGTTGCCCTTGGGTGGAGCCCTGTGTGGACTCGCGCAACCGTTACCCTTCGTGGGTTGAAGTCTCCATCAACGTGGATGTAGGATAGCACCACCTATCCGAACCACGGGAAAAACATCCGTGTCTCCAATAGCGTTTGAATTCTCCAAACCCTTCCCTTTATATTCTTGCAAGTTGCATGCTTTACTTTCCGCTGCCAATATACTCTTTGCATGCTTGCTTGAATTGTGTGATGATTGCTTGACTTGTCCTAAAATAGCTAAAATCTGCCAAGAACTAAAATTGGGAAAAGGTTAAGTTTTTATTTGGTCAAGTAGTCTAGTCACCCCCCCCCCTCTAGACATACTTTCGATCCTACAAGTGGCATCAGAGCTTTGGTCTCCATTTGCTTGATCTCCATAGCTTTTGGTGGTCATAGCCTTGGTTTCACAACCTAGGAGAGTATGGCGTCTAGCGAGGGAAATTATCACCGTAGAGGTCCTTACTTTGATGGTACTAATTTTGCTAGTTGGAAGCATAAAATGAAAATGCATATTCTTGGACATAACCCCGCTGTTTGGGCTATTGTGTGTGTTGGTTTACAAGGTGACTTCTTTGACGGGAGAGAACCAAACCGTGAAGCTACCGCGGATGAGTTGAAGATGTTGCAATACAATGCTCAAGCTTGTGATATTCTCTTCAACGGATTGTGCCCCGAAGAATTCAACAAAATCAGCCGCCTTGAGAATGCAAAGGAAATTTGGGACACTTTGATTGATATGCACGAAGGTACCGACTCCGTCAAGGAATCCAAGTTGGATGTGCTTCAAAGCCAACTTGACAAGTTCAAGATGAAGGATGGTGAAGGTGTTGCTGAAATGTACTCTAGGCTTGCTCTCATCACAAATGAGATTGCCGGCTTAGGAAGTGAAGAGATGACCGATAAATTCATCATCAAGAAGATCCTAAGAGCCTTGGATGGAAAATATGATACCGTGTGCAAATTGATCCAAATGATGCCCAATTACAAAGATCTCAAGCCAACGGAGGTGATTGGAAGAATTGTTGCTCATGAGATGTCACTTAAGGATAAAGAGGAACTTCACAACAAGTCAAGTGGTGCCTATAAAGCCTCATGTGAAGCCCCTACATCATCAAGTGAGAAACAAGACTTCAATGAAGAATTGAGCTTAATGGTGAAGAACTTCAACAAGTTCTACAAGAGTAGAAGCAAAGATAGAAGCTCCAAGTCAAGGTCCTACAATGACAAAAGATCTTCTAGTCGAGAGCGAAACTGTTACAATTGTGGAAGACCCGGACACTACTCCAATGAGTGTACGGCTCCCTACAAGAGAAGAGAAGATTCTCCAAAAAGAAGAAGCAAAGGATCACCACGAAGAGAGAGAAGGAGTAGAGATGATCGTTATGAACGAAGATACTCACGGAGAAGCAAGGATTCGGAAAGGAAGGAAAAATCATCAAGGAGCTACACAAGACGAAGACATCAAGCTCATGTTGGTGAATGGGTATCCGGCTCCGACTCCGACAGCCACTCCGAGAGAAGTTATCACTCCGACTCCAAAGATACTCAAGATGAAGGTGTTGCCGGTCTAGCACTTGTGTCAACCAACTCCTACGACATATTTGACTCACCAAATGAAGGAATTGGAAGATGCTTCATGGCCAAAGGTACTAAGGTAACACACCCCGAGTATGTTGATTGCAATAGTGATGAAGATGACTTGTTAGGAGATGATTTGCTTGGTGACAACTCTAGTGATGAATACTATGATGAAAGACCAATTAATCATGCTAATCAAGATAAAACGAACGACAATGATAAGGAGAAGATTGAGGCTCTAACTAAAGAACTAAAAACTCTTAAGTTAGCTCATGACACTATCTTCGAAGATCATCAAGAACTTTTAAGAGCTCATGAGAAACTACGCTTTGAAAAGCTCAATCTTGAGCAAGAGCATGAGTTCTTAAAAGCAATCAATGATGATCTCCGCAAGAAAAGTTCTTCTTACATTGCCAAGCGTTTACTCTTATCCACTTACATGCCTCAAGTCAAGTCTAACAAGAAAGATTCTTCCTCTACTAGTAACAATGATCATGCTAAATCCAATATTGTTGCTTCTAGTAGTTCTCTTGATTCCACTAATGATTCTCTTAGCCAAGTTACACTTGAGCAAGAAAATAGCTTATTGAAGGGAATTATAGAGAAAGGAGTGTACAAAAGCCTTGCCGGGAGTAAGCAATTCGAGGAAATTGTGCGCAAGCAAGGAATGCACCGGAAGAATCAAGGTGTTGGTTTTGAACGGAAGTTCAATGCCAATGGAGTTGAATGGGAAGAAGATCAATACCCCAAGACAAAGTTTGTCCCTCAACAAGAAAAGTATACTTCTTTCAAGGGGACACAAGCTCAAGATGATCTTCCACCACAAGACTACGAGCAAAAAGGCATGGACAAGCTTCAAGAGGAAATTGATGCATTTGAAGAAGCTCCTAAGACCTTAGTCAAGTGGATTCCCAAGACTTCTTCAAGTTCCACTTCATCAAGTACGACTACAACTCCAAGGATTCCCATCAAGATGATGTGGATCCAAAGGAAGAAGAACTAGAGAGTTCTTGAGGGTGACTCCGCCAACATACTTCACTCTTATCATTTTGGCAAGAACAAGTGCAATCAACTTCCACATCTTGCACTAGTTCAAGGAGTCACAAACCCTCTTGTTGGTAAGACAAGGGACAAGGTAACCTAAAAGTTTTCATGGACATCATCTTTTGTGTGCATCACTCTATGTCTATGGATATCCTTGTTTGTTCCTTGTGGGACTAACCTATGTAGGTATTGAAAGTGCAATTCACTCAAATGGATAGCTCCAAGAGATCTACATCAACATTGAGCATCCACATCTTCAATATCTACATGAAGTCATCATCGACAAAACCCAAGGTTAGTTCATCCCTATTAGGGGGGATATCACATCTAGGGGGAGCTTTACTCTAAGACTTGAGCTAAAGCAACTCTAAAGATGTGAACAAAACAATGCTTTATGTAAAAGTGGTAACCCCACTTGAGCTTAAACGATGAGTATGACCTACGATCAAGTGTTCTCACTTGACTCCTAAGTCAATATACTCATATATATATAGATGACCTAGTCATCGCAAATTGCTTGATAGATGCTAGAATTGGTTGTGCATGCTTTGCCACATATTTCATTTGCTATCTTATTGTGTGAGCATGCTGATTGCATATTTTACTCATTCGAGGACATCCACTTGTTGCTTTGATTGTTTGGCTTTATCTTCTTTTACCAAGTGGATGGACAAGAATGCCTAAGAACCTCCTCTAGCTATCTATGCTTTTCTCGTCTCAAACTCTATTCATGCTGCATCACAAAATTTGATCAAGTCAGATTCGAACCACTCTGTGTGAGGAGCGCTCAGAGTCCCCGATTCGTCATAGACTTAAACTTCCAAAACCTCTTTATGATTCTCGGTCTGACCGATACTCCACTTTCGGTCCTACCGAGATCATTTAGTTGATCTAGGTTTTCGATCTCGGTGCAACCGATTTGAACCTTTCGGTCTCACCGAGTTTCAGTAACTGCACGCAGTTATGAATCTCGGTGCCACCGAGTTGTTCAACTCGGTCACACCGACAGGGTTGGGCTATATATAGTCACGGGCAAAATTTGGAAATTTCTCCGAACCCCTTCACCCACGCGATAGCCTGCTCTGCCCCCGAGGTCTCCGGATCGTCTCCTCGCCGCCAGCAGCCTCCAGTCGCTGGTCTCCGTCGCCGTCAACGGAATTTCTGCCCCGCCATTGCCGTCGTAGCAAGTCCCCACCGAACTAGGGTATGGACTTGATCTTTGTGGTATTCCTCAATCTGATTCCTAGCACATTGTGATCATATTGTTCCTGGCCACGTTTGATAAACTTCTATCCAGTCAAAACTCTCATAGATTAGGTTTGATTCGAAAATTCTAGGTTTAGGTTTCCGCCGAAACCATCTCGGACCCACTGAGTTGAAAAACTCGGTCCCACCGATTTGGCTTATGCCATTGCACAAGTGAGACTCGGTCTGACCGAGAATTACTTATCGGTGTGACCAATTTTTGAACTCAGTGAAACCCTAGCAGTCTTGGTGCCACCGAACTGTGACTCGGTCCTACCGAGTTCACTAGTTTAGGTTCCAAAACTGCTTCGGTATCACCGAGTTTGAAAATCGGTAGATCCGAGATGATTTCAGTGGGAAACTAAAACTAAGTTTTTGGATTATTCTTTTGCAAAAATCTCTGCTTTTTGTGATCCTCATCCACTCTATCTCATCCATAATCTATTCACAGGGTCAGCAGTCAGTTTGCAACATGTCTGATCAAAGTGACAGCCAGAACCTCTCAGAGCAGCAAGTGGTGATGAGTGAGGGCACTAGCCCCTCAAGTTCTTCAGATGATGGCAGCAGGAGCACCCCCAGCAATCTGCCTAAGGCTGCCACACGTCAAAGGAAGAAGAGAACGTCTGATTCTGAAGATGAGGACTATGTGGCAGAGGAAGAGGCCACTTCCAAGAGAGTTGAGCCAGCTCAAGGCTCAAAGCCAGGCCTGAAAGTCAAGAGGCCAGCAGGCAGGCAGCCCATGTCAAAGGCTAGATCCTCAACTGAGAATCCTGCTCCCATTGAGCCCATTGCTGCTGAGGGCAAAAAGAGGAAAGAGAGGGTGAATAAGACTGTGGCTAGAGTCCTTGGCAAGGCCTCCATCATGGTAGAAGAGGAGGAGGAAGAAGAGGTTGCTGCACCAGCACCCAAGGCAGCCAAACTTATGGGAGATGCCATAAGGTCAGGAACAGCTGCATCCAAGCCCAAGGAAGCACCCAAGGCTGCATCTCAGCCTAAGACAGCACCAAAGAGAAACACAAGGAGTATACCTGCTGCAGAGAAGAACAAGGCCCCAGTGCCTGAGACTGTTGTTGAGGATGAGGAAGAGAGTGTCCTTCGGAAGCTCAAGCCCAAGATCCCAGACCACAACGATGCTCATCCTGTGGCTGAGGATATGAAGCTCAGGAGAGATTCAGGGCTGAGGAAGTGGAGAGAAGCAGATCCGTATGCTTCTAGGAGAAGGACTGCCGTGGACTACAGATTTCACACCAAGGAGCAGCAAGATTTCTACGAGACTGTTTTGCTTGACAAGAAGCGAATCGTTTGTGACATGAGATGGGTCGACTAGACCTACATGAATCATAGGCTTCGAGAGAGAGAGTGTTGCTTTTCTCTCTTGCTTTATTTGGTGGTTTCTCGAACTTTGTTTGCTTGTGTGTGAGATACTACGTCCTTATGCTTGTGAGACATCGATGATCATGTGTTTGATCATAAGCTACACTTAATGTTTGCTTAATGCTTGCTTAAATATTATCATTCTATCTATCGTTTGTGCTCATTCACTATTCTTGGTGATGAGTGCATGTATTTCAATCTTATCATTTTGAGCGCTCCACCAAGATGTATGTGACATGGAAGAGTAACCCATGATTCTAACTCTTTGTGCATTTGCAGTCCAAAGCAAATTTTAAATATGCACAAATTTAGGGGGAGCTCTTACTTATCACATACTTCTCAAAGCGACGACATATTTCATGCTTATTATCATTTGTCGAAGCTTTGATCTATATGTTGTCATCAATTACCAAAAAGGGGGAGATTGAAAGTGCAACTATCCCTAGGTGGTTTTGGTAATTCATAACAACATATAGCTCATTGAGCTAATACTATTCCAAGATGATTATTTCAAGAAAGCTCAATGATTGGCATGGCATGGATATGAAAGTGGAACCCTCAAAATGCTAAGGACAAAGGATTGGCTCAAGCTCAAAAACTCAAGACTCTTCATTTCATATTTTAGTGATCCAAGATCACATTGAGTCTTTAGGAAAAGCCAATACTATTAAGGAGGGATGAGGTGTTGCTTAATGAGCCTCTTGCTTCATGTGCTTAGTGATATGCTCCAAAACCCTCAACCACTTTCCCATATCCACATATGACCTAAACTCTAAGCCAAACTCGGTCCTACCGATTCTTCCTATCCGGCGCCACCGAGTTTCACTTGTCATTAGCCACTGCCAAACCCTAGCAATTCGGTTCTACCGATAAGGATCTCGGTCCCACCGAGATGGGGTTGCAAACTCTCTGTTTCCCTTTCGTAACTTTTCGGTCCCACCGAAAGAGCGAATCGGTCCCACCGAGATTGCAATGTAAACTCAGTGTTTCCCCTTTGTAACTTTTCGGTCTCACCGAGTTCCACTCGGTCTCACCGAAAGAGCAAATCGGTCCCACCGAGTTTGCCTGACCAACTCTCTGGTTAGCTAATTACCAAATTCGGTCTCACCGAGTTTGTGTAATCGGTCTCACCGAGATTACGTTATGCCCAAACCCTAACCGAATCGGTCCTACCGAGTTGCATGTCAGTCCCACCGAAATTCCTAACGGTCACTAGGTTTACTATTTCGGTCAGACCGAGTTTATTGATTCGGTCCCACCGAGATTGGAAAACTGTGTAACGGTTGGATTTTGTGTGGAGGCTATATATACCCCTCCACCTCTTTCTCATTCAGTGAGAGAGCCATCAGAACACACACATCATTCCAACTCATTTGTTCTGAGAGAGAACCACCTACTCATGTGTTGAGATCAAGACATTCCATTCCTACCATATGAATCTTGATCTCTAGCCTTCCCAAAGTTGCTTTCCACTCAAATCTTCTTTCCACCAAATCCAAATCCTATGAGAGAGAGTTGAGTGTTGGGGAGACTATCATTTGAAGCACAAGAGCAAGGAGTTCATTTACCTACACACCATTTGTTACTTCTTGGAGAGTGGTGTCTCCTAGATTGGCTAGGTGTCACTTGGGAGCCTCCGACAAGATTGTGGAGTTGAACCAAGGAGTTTGTAAGGGCAAGGAGATCGCCTACTTCGTGAAGATCTACCGCTAGTGAGGCAAGTCCTTCGTGGGCGATGGCCATGGTGGGATAGACAAGGTTGCTTCTTCGTGGACCCTTTGTGGGTGGTTGCTTCTTCGTGGACCCTTCGTGGGTGGAGCCCTTCGTGGACTCGCGCAACCGTTGCCCTTGGGTGGAGCCCTGTGTGGACTCGCACAACCGTTGCCCTTGGGTGGAGCCCTGTGTGGACTCGCGCAACCGTTACCCTTCATGGGTTGAAGTCTCCATCAACGTGGATGTAGGATAGCACCACCTATCCGAACCACGGGAAAAACATCCGTGTCTCCAATAGCGTTTGAATTCTCCAAACCCTTCCCTTTATATTCTTGCAAGTTGCATGCTTTACTTTCCGCTGCCAATATACTCTTTGCATGCTTGCTTGAATTGTGTGATGATTGCTTGACTTGTCCTAAAATAGCTAAAATCTGCCAAGAACTAAAATTGGGAAAAGGTTAAGTTTTTATTTGGTCAAGTAGTCTAATCACCCCCCTCTAGACATACTTTCGATCCTACAGTTTTGCACATAAAAGTATCAGTGCTAACAATTCATCACATTTCTTACTGACGAATAAAGTGACATAGTTTAAATTTGCATTAACATGATATGGTATTGTTCAGGTCAAGACATGGCAGGAAATGACATTGTGAAGGAGTTGGCAGCTTCACGACACCACTAGATTACAGATCAAGAACTCATAAGTATCAATGGTTAGTGTGCTGTCAAATTATACCATTTCAGATTGGCAAATAAAGATACGGTTTAAATAATAGTATAATGATATCACATTTTTCATAGTTAAGACATTGCAGAATATGACATTGTGCTGTAGTGGGTAGGTTCACGACACCACTTGATTACAAATGAAGAACAGAAGCATACATGCAGTGCAAAAGAAGATCACTTGCTCTGTATAGTTTAATTTACATGGTATGAAGAAGGAACTTGGTTGTACAACTAAAAACTTAAATTGAGAAAGGACGAACTTTTGTTTATGAACTACATATAATAAACTTTAAACAAGCAATTTGATGCAAACACCAAAAATAAACAGTTGTTGCAGTCATGCCTAACCAAACATATATAAGAAAGTTTGAAGGCTTGAGATGGATAAACTTCCATTATTGCTGAAGACAGGCTCTATAAAGGCCTTGTCCATGCTGATGGGGGGGGGCAATTCAACAAGTTTACCACAGAATCTTCTTCAAAAGCATTGCCTTTATTCTACATTTTGTTAAGAGTAAATATAGATGTGATAATATATGAAAAAATGGACAATATTTAAGATAAGATGAAGAGTGATGCTACATCACCAAGTAGCTATAAATGTAAGTGCAGCAATACAGGCAAAACGTACGGTCAAGAGCAATGCACAGCTAAACTTCTTCAGTACCAACCTTATGGTAAGAGTAAATATAGATCTGATGTGTAGAAAATGAAGGGCAAAGGAAAATAAGCTGCAGAGTGATGGTACATGAGCAACTACCTGTCATTATAAGTACACTGATAAAGGACATCATGTACTTACAAGAACAATGCAGAGCTAAAAAAACATTGACATTGGATATATTCTACACTAATGTAACCATTCATACATATCACATAATTTGGAGCGAACAATTGATAAGCAAGCTATCATGCATACTGCTGTCACATAATGAACCAGGTATGTATGCAAGTACAGTGATACATGACAACAGGTACTAACAAGAGCAAAGCAGCGGGCAGCATATTTGTGATATCCTATCGTTCTTGTCAAACCAGAATTCTTCTTCGAGTAGATTTCCTGCAAAAAAGATTCGTAAGGCACATGCGGAAAAGTAGAAGTTCAAATTGTCATGTGATTTCATAGACAGTACCTCATCCTGGGAACGAGACCAATGCATAACAAGGATTTTCCATTCAATGTCTTCTAAATTTCGCACAGGAGACTTCACCAAAAATTCGTTTATAGACTTGCCATCAAAGTGTGATTTCCTCAGGTAACACCGATACTGCTGCAATGCTTCCTTGAAAAGCACAAGCAAGCTTTGCTCGTCATGACTATCCAGATTGACCCTCGCCTAGTTACAACAATGTAATGTAAATCATTGATGTGTTCAATCAGCAGAAAACAGGAAAATAATAGCCATGAATAATAGCACTTACACGTAAGTTGGACATGAAGATGTGAAAATGGTGTTTGTCTTCACAATAATCTTCCCATGATGGGAATATATGCACGTAGTCCCTAACAACATTGAAAGCATTGTCTTTTAAACTGGGAATAAATGGAATGGGGTTCCAATCTGCAGGAATTGGCCGTCTCTGCAGTTGGGATAGGTCTTTGGCCGGTGGACTTGCTGTACTTTTTGCTGGAGTGGGATTTTTCTATGGTACAGCTGGTGCTATGGCAAATGAAATCGGTATACCTTTTGCTGGAGTGCAGGTCCTGTGTGGTGGGGCTAGTGGTGTGGCCAGTGAAGTATGGGTACAATCTACTGGACTCGGTCCTACGTTTTGTGTCACTGGTTGTATAGCCAATATAAGTGGGGTGCTGTCTGATTTCTCCGGCACCACCACGTTTTTCAAGGACTTTGCTGGTGCTCCTTAAAGTTCGGCAATCACCCTCTTCCTTTTTGATGTATGATGCACAAGAGCAGCATTTGAGTGGAAAAACATGGTATGAGGACAGATGGAATATGTATTGATAATGGATGGGCATGGCATCTCGACATATATGATGAGTAAACTAAGCATATGGCGGTGCAACAAAGTAGAAGAAATGCAAGACAACATATGCAAGATACCCGCAATCAATAAAACATTGCCAAATTAGAACAGGCACCTTGATGGGTGAACAGGACGGGCCATCTGCCTTTGACTCCTCGAGGTTAGAATAGTCATTAGGATCATATTCTGAACAAGAATCAACATGTGGGGAGCGTATGAGTTTCATTGCATCCAGAATGGCACTCAATGCCTTGGTGCCAATTTTGTAAGTCATTGCAGTGTTTAGCTTCAATAGTGGACTGCTGCTAGTGCGACACAAAGCAGCTACACAGATCATAGTGTAGATATAACGGGAAAACCTTAAGCATCAGAGTAAAATCAGCAAAGTGGAACTTGCTGGAATATATGTGCTAGTATTGCCGGTACGGCTAGAAAGGCTTCGGATACCAGCTCTCTTCAAGTGAAGGTGCGGTACTATTAATATCAATGTAACTCTCAAAGGCGACACAGCTCCCCGCATTTCCTTGCTATTCTTATAGGATTCAAGTGGGCAGGCCACTACAAATCCTATTCCTATGTTTACAAGATCCTACGAATCAAAGAGGCTCAAAGTGTCCATCACAACCGACCGTATAGACCTCTACATTGCAAATGTCCCTGCTCATTTTCAGTACAAGGAACATACTGTACTACTATCATACTCCCTTCATTCCAAAATATAAGTCTTGGTAGAGATTTCCACTATGGATCACATACAGATGTATCCAGGTACATTTTAGAGTGTAGATTCACTCATTTTGCTCCATATGTAGTCCATGGTGGAATCTATACAAAGACTTGTATTTAGGAACGAAGAGAGTACATATTAAAGAAGAACGGAAGAGGAACATGGTAAAGAAGAGCAAGCAGATTTTGGATAATAAAATGTTGGTTGCGCAGTGCCCACACATGATGAACCAGAGCGCATTAAGAATGCAACTCCTAGCTGTCTCTCTACCATTTCAGGCGGTTGGATGAACATCCTACGTCTCCTAACCCTTCTTCTTCCTCATCTCTAATTCTTCCCATACAGAACACCGCACGGGCCGCTGACCGGACCACCGCCCCCACCGCCTGTGTTCCTCCGCCACCCCCAACCCGACCCCAACCCCCACCCGCGTCGAGGTTTCTTCGTTCGGCGAGGCCCCACAACCACTCGAGCCCCTTCGATCGCACCGGCGAACTCCGAAAAGCTCTGAAAAATCGACTGACCCAATTTTGAAATTTAGTCTACTGTGATTTAACTAGTGTGGAATATAAAAGGGGAAAACCATAAGCATTGTGAGTATGGTGTTGAGCATGCCATGGTGGATCTAAAGGTGAAAACCGGACAAAGGCAACTTCGCAACCAAGACAAGAAATCAGAGTAAAGCAGTGGCGATCTATTTTCTTGCTGCGATAAATAAGTTGAGCAGATACGAAAGAGTACCGCCTCTGGTGCGATGCCGTGTACGCATCTGCTGAGAATTTGACGGTGTTGCGGTAGCGATGGCTATCGGCGGCGTGGAAGCAGATCCAGGAGGGTAGACAGTGGCGGCGGGGAGCGGTGGATGAGACGGTCGTAGGAGCGGCGCCGGCAAGGTGGACGATGGCAGGGATGAAGCGAGAGGATGGGATGCAAGGATCCCGGTCCGAAGCCGTGGATGAGAGAGGTCGATCTCTTGTAATGGACGGCGGCGTCGGGGTATCAGCTCTGGCATGGTGGAGGACGACGGCGGTGGATGGGGTGGCGGACAACGGCGGACGGAGGAGGCTGGGGTGGAGAGGGTGTTTTGGCGCCCACGGAGTACGAATGGGGAAAGGGAGGTAGAGAGGAAGGGGGAACCATGTATTCAGGGCGCGCTTGTCTCAAATGCGATGAAATTTGCAAACTTAGCCCCCGTTTCAAATTTATACTACATCACAGCAACACTAGTCGGTTGGGGATTGGACGGTAATCTCGCATACACCAAATATTTGCCGATGAGAGTTTGTTTTTGGCGCCCACTATCGGTGTCAAAACCGGCGGATCTCGGGTAGGGGGTCCCGGACTGTGCGTCTAGGCCGGATGGTAACAGGAGGAAAGGGACACGAAGTTTTACCCAGGTTCGGGCCCTCTCGATGGAGGTAAAACCCTACCTCATGCTTAATTAATATTGATGATATGGGTAGTACAAGAGTAGATCTACCACGAGATCGGAGAGGCTAAACCCTAGAAGCTAACCTATGGTGTGATTGTCGTGTATATGGTCCTACGGACTAAAACACTCCGGTTTATATAGACACTGGAGAGGGTTAGGGTTACACAAAGTCGGTTACAATAGTAGGAGATCTACATATCCGTATCGCCAAGCTTGCCTTCCACGCCAAGGAAAGTCCCTTCCGGACACGGGACAAGGTCTTCAATCTTGTATCTTCATAGTCCAGGAGTCCGGCTGAAGGTATAATCCGGCTGTCTAGATACCCCCTAATCTAGGACTCCCTCAGTAGCCCCCGAACCAGGCTTCAATGACGATGAGTCCGGCGCGCAGATTGTCTTCGGCATTGCAAGGCGGGTTCTCCTCCAAATTCCGTGTACCTGTTGAATAAAGTCCGGTTTCTTGTAAATGTTGCGCTCCTCGGCTCCTACGCCCAATAATGGTCGTGTCCCACGTGTCAAATGAATATGATAAGTCTGAGTGTTTTTACATCCACACCCTTAGCCGCGTAAATGAGCCGCCCATTTAAGGGGACGAGGATTTAGATCCAAACCACACCTTCTCCCCTTCACGAGTGTTCATCAGAGCGCATCCGACAAAGGTCCATACCACCATGGCCAGCCGTCGCAACTCCTCCTCTCACCCTTCCAGCCCTCAGCCTGGATATTGGGAGAGATCCTCCATCCTGCATAGCGAGCTAGTGATGCTCCAGACCAAGGGATTTCTCCCCCCGGCCTATATGGTCCCGGTTCGAGCCGGCCTTGCCATCTATAATGGCGGAGAGCAAGTGGAGAGTGCCCCTAATCCCTCCAAAGGAGAGCGGGTGTGCCTCGTCCCTTATTTAATAAGGGGGCTCGGATTTCCAATCCATCCATTTCTCTGGGGCCTCCTGGAGTTCTATGGCCTCCACCTATACAATCTCATGCCTGCCTCCGTATTGCATATCGCGGGCTTCGTAGCCCTCTGCGAGCTGTTTTTGGGTATCGAGGCTCATTTCGGGCTATGGAAAAGGTTATTTTGCCTTGTGCCCCGCTCTAAGGAGGGTTCAATGTATCAAGTGGGTGGAGCCGAAGTGTGGCGCATCGCCGGGACCGGATATCTATCCGGAACTCCAAAGAAGGCGTCCGAAGACTGGCCTTCGGAATGGTTTTATATAGAGGATGTCCCGCTGCCGGATCCTATTCGGATTGGCCTCCCTGAGTTTGACAGTGCTCCCTTAAAGAAGCGCCTAAGCTGGCGTCCACGGAGCCCTCAGAGGGAAAGTGACACGGACATCATTTACCTGAGGGGCCGAATAAGATTGTTAGCCCATTCCGGACTGACCATGATCGGGGTTATGGCCGAATGCATCATGCGGGGGGTGCAACCGCTTCACTATAGAAGCCACCCCATGTGGGACTTCAACGGGGAGGACAACGCCACCCGCTACGGTCGTAAGGGGCCGGATTCAGCTGCCGCTCTACTAAAGATCTTGTCCACTTTGTATAAGGGAGAAGAGGAGGAATTTCTCCGCGTCAACCCACTGGGTGGATTCTCTATGCACAATCCCCCAAGCTGGGTAAGCGGTCACATTTACTTGCCCATCCATTTTGTATTCCCATTGTTAAATATTCAGTCTGACGACTTCAACACAGGAACTGCGCCAGGCTGTTAAGGAAATAAGCAGCCCTCCTCCACAACCCGAGGACCCAGGACGGTCCCTCGACCCGGCCTCTCAAGAGGATCCGGACATATCTGTGGAGCTGATTGATGGAGTGTTCCATCAATTGAGCAAGGACAACGCCTTGGTGGCCATTATGGCCGATTACCCAGGGCTAATCCCGGCCTCCCAGATAACTGAGATCGAAGTCCCAGTACCCCGAATAGGTGTCCGCCCTCTCGTGTTTTCAGTTTCCTGATTACAACCGAACTTTGTAGGGGAGGTTTTTGAGGCGAAAGGCCGAACCTGCGGCGACAAGCCAACGAGGGGCCGCAGGGCCCCGTGGGCAGAAAAGAAGTGCAGTCCGGACCGAGGCGTCAGTGCAACGGTATGGCGCACCCCCTTATCCCATGTGTTATACCTTCGAGGCACATTGACACTCGTGCTCTCTTCAAGACAAAGAGACCTCGCCAGGCTATATCCGGAGAGGCTGCCAATCGCGCCTCCACCAGCCAGGCTCCAAAGCCTGGTCCGGAGGTGGAGGCGAATGCAAGGCGCGCGCCAGACGCTCCTCCGACGGAGGATGTGGACGGGTTGTCTGCCACCAAATCTGAGGTGGAGAGTGCCATGAACCACAGGCATCGCCGGACAATTCTTCACGACGCTTGTTTCTCCCAAGGGGAGTTAGATGCCTTCAACTCGGGAGATGCGTACCTCCGTGCCGCTCAAAATGGTTTAGCCAGAGCCATGGAGCAATATGTAAAAGACATACGGGTAAGAAAATTTTGGTAATTATATATATATATATACCAGTAGCCCCCGAGACTTGAAACAGTTAGAATAACTGATTTAAGGATCATTTGTTATGCAGGTTCTTATAGAAAAGAATTCCCTACTATCCAAGGAGCTGGAAGAGTGCAAAGCCCAACTTGAGGCCGCACTAGCCGCAGCAGGGGAGCCCAAGGAGACCCCCTCTGGTAATATACACTTCGAAAGATAAGTATTTTGCAAAGCACGGCATGGGTGCGAATCTGACAAATGAAATTGCAGATGGCGTCGGATTGAATTTGGAAAGGCAACACCTCCTACGCCAGCTAAAGGATGGTGAGAAGGTGCTGACAAAGGTGAGGCGGGAGAAGAACGATCTCCAAGATGCCAACACCAAGCTGGGCGTCGAGCTGAAAGATGTTCATGCCCAGCTGTCAGACTCCGTGAAGGAGAATCAGCGGCTTCGGCGCGACATATTTAGTAAGTACTTGAACGAACCTTTGAAAGAAAGTTCGGAGGGGAAGTCGACTAACAGAGCAATGTCTGTAGGTGTGCTAACAGGTCGTCCTGCAGAGGAGATGCCCAGTTCTACGGGTGACCTTCTTCCCGAGCTCTCGCAACTGCTCGATCGAGTTCGGCAGGCAATGCAAGGCGTCGCCCAGGCCCTGTGGCCATCCATCTCCATGCCCGAAGGTCTTGGAGAGCTCGCGGAGAAGCTGAAGGGAGCACGGCGGCGCTTCCGATTGTGGAAGATATCGGCCTGTCGTCAAGGCGCTAGGCAGGCCTGGGCCATGGTGAAGACGCGGTACACAAAGGCTGACCCCAACCACATGGACGAGGTCGGTCCTGTAGGGCTCGATGGGAAGGAGATCCCTGTAAGCTTAGTATATGGCCAAGTAGAGTTGGCCGCAAAGTATTCCTAGCAGGACTGTAAATTAGACAGCCTGTTAGATGTTATTGAAGAGGAATACAATCAGTCAAAATGACTATGTAATTTAATTGACATTTATAATGCCTTCTAGCCGGATTGTAGATCATTTGTCATGGCCGACCTTTTCGCTTCAGCCTCGGGACCTGATGGTCCGGAGTGTGTCCGAATTCCCATGCGGTTATAAGGAATCGGGTAATGCATGGAGACCAGGCGTAGGGGTCATTAGTGCGTGAACAGACAAGTGCCCGGCTAGTTATGTTATATTACATGGTTAGTAAGAAACATCTTCTAGGGAGAATAGTTCCATTAGGGGTTCCTTTCCCTGGGAGGCATGCCCTAAAGTGCATGTCTATGCTGCGAAAAGAAACGCGGGAAAAACATCTGGGGGCGTATAGATAAAAAAAAGGATCATCTTTAGTTCACCGACCGAATATTCCCTTAAGAACGCTAGCTTTCGGCTTCACCCAGTCTGAGGTACATGTCCGGCTGACCCGGCAGTAACAATCGCAGAGGTGCTCCCTTTACCACCTAGCCGAACAATCGGGAACGTAGGGGTAAGCACAGGACCCAGGCAACCCAGCTTGGCCAAAACTTAAGTCATATCGATGCATATAATGGTGAATAAAAGGTACATGCGGAAGTGTGACACATGTGTTGGGCATGAAGCCCGTATAAATAAGCTTCTATTTAAAGAAGCCCCCAGGTTTAATGAGCGCGGATAGCGCGTCACTTTATGAGCCTTTAAAGGCTCTAAGAGAGAGAGAGAGAAGAAGAGGAATGTAAGACAGAAAGTATATAAAAAATGGACAGAGGAAGGAGACGAACACAGAGTCCGGCGCTAGGCATAGAATCTTCGGAGACGGGCTGCGTTCCATGGGTTCGGCTCGAGTCGGTTATCCGATGCATTTCGCAGGAGGTACGCTCCACCAGTTAGGACTTGGTCAATTATGAAGGGACCTTCCCACTTGGGCTTGAGTTTGTCCTTTTTCTTGTCCGGTAGTCATAGAACTAATTCGCCAACGTTGTAATTTTTGGCCCATACTTCTCTGCTTTGGTATCTTCGAGCCTGCTGTTGATAGAATGCGGAACGGGCTTTTGCCACGTCACGCTCCTCCTGCAATGCGTCGAAGTTGTCCTACCGATTGAGCTCGGCTTCTCTTTGTTCGTACATGCGCACTCGAGGTGAGTCATGAATTATGTCGCAAGGCAAAACTGCCTCTGCGCCGTACACCATAAAGAATGGTGTGTATCCAGTGGTGCGATTCGGCGTGGTCCGTAGCCCCCAGAGTACATAGTCGAGCTCCTCTACCTAGTGCGTGTTAGATTCCTTGAGGGACCGCACTAATCTGGGTTTGATGCCGCTCATGATAAGACCATTTGCACATTCGACCTGGCCGTTAGTTTGTGGATGATAGACGGAAGCATAATCAAGCTTGATGCCCATGTTGTTGCACCAGAGTTTTACCTCGTCAGCCGTAAAGTTCGTGCCGTTATCCGTGATGATGCTATGGGGGACGCCGTAATGGTGTACAACCCCGGATATAAAGTCCATCACCGGTCCGGATTCGGCCGTCTTCAGGCTTGGCTTCTATCCATTTGGTGAACTTATCCACCATGACCAGTAAGTATTTTTGCTTGTGGGTGCCGCCTTTATGGGGTCCAACCATGTCAAGCCCCCAGACCGCGAAGGGCCAAGTGATGGGGATAGTTTGGAGGGCGGTGGGTGGCATATGGCTTTGGTTTGCAAAGTGCTGGCAACCGGTGCATCGTTGGACTAAGTCCTGGGCGTCTGCCCGGGCCATCGGCCAATAAAAGGCTGTACGGAAGGCCTTGCTTACAAGGGACCGAGCTGCCGCGTGATGACCGCCGAGTCCGGCATGAATTTCAGCCAGGAGGTTCCGCCCTTCCTCTTCGGAGATGCACCTTTGAAGGACTCCGATAATGCTTTTCTTATAAATCTCTCCCTTGTGTACTTTGTAAGCTTTGGATCGCCGCACTATGCAGCGTGCCTCATTTTGGTCCTCGGGGAGTTCCTGCCTAGTAAGGTAGGTGAGGAATGGTTCCGTCCATGGGGCGATAACGGCCATTATTACGTGGGCTGAAGGTGTTATTTCATTGGCAGAGCCTCCGATTGTGTCGGAATGTTCGGTGTCAGGCAGTGCGGTTGTGTCCGGGCTGTTATTGTTTGGCTCCCCTTCCCATACTACGGATGTCTTGAACAGCCTTTCCAAGAAGATGTTGGGGGGACTACATCGCGTTTTGCGCCGATGCATGCCAGGACATCTGCCGCCTGATTATTTTCCCGGGCTACATGGTGGAATTCAAGCCCTTCGAACCGAGCTGACATTTTTAGGACGGCGTTGCGGTAAGCTGCCATTTTTGGATCCTTGGCATCGAAGTCTCCATTTATTTGGGATATTGCGAGGTTCGAGTCCCCGCGCACCTCTAGGCGTTGAATGCCCATGGATACTGCCATCCGGAGACCATGTAAAAGGGCCTCATATTCGGCTGCATTGTTGGAGTCCGTGTACATAATCTGGAGTACGTATTGAACTGTGTCTCCTGTGGGGGACGTCAAAACGATGCCAGCCCCCAGTCCGGCCAACATCTTGGAGCCGTCGAAATGCATGATCCAATTTGAAATGTGCCGTACTCTTTAGGGAGTTCGGCCTCCGTCCATTCTGCGACGAAGTTGGCCAAGACTTGCGACTTGATGGCTCGCCATGGCTTATAAGTTATGTCAAACGGGAGGAGCTCAATGGCCCATTTTGCAATCCGGCCCATTGCGTCACGGTTGTTTATAATATCGTTAAGTGGTACTTTCGAGGCTACTGTTATTGAACACTCTTGAAAGTAGTGTCATAGCTTTCGGGATGCCATGAATACCGCATACACAATCTTTTGATAATGCGGGTACCGTGATTTGCAGGGAGTGAGGATAGTGGACACATAATAGACCGGCTTTTGAAGGGGGAATTTGTGTCCGTCTGTTTCTCGTTCGACGACGAGTACTGCGCTTACAACCTGATGTGTTGCTGCAATGTATAATAGCATTTGTTCGCCAATGTTTGGCGCGGCCAGGACTGGGTTTGTTGCCAGTATGGCTTTTATTTCATCGAGTCCGGCCGTGGCTGCATCCGTCCATTCAAAGTGTTCGCTGCGCCAAAGGAGGCGGTAAAGGGGTAGGGCCTTTTCTCCCAAGCGGGAGATAAAGCGGCTTAGAGCCGCCACACATCCGATTAACTTTTGTATTTGTTTGAGGTCCTTTGGGATATCCAGTTGCGACAGAGCTCGGATCTTGGCTGGATTTGCTTCAATTCCTCTACCGGATACAATGAAGCCCAAGAGCTTTCCGGCTGGAACGCCGAAAACGCATTTTTCCGGGTTGAGCTTGATGTCGTATGGTCGGAGGTTATCAAATGTGAGCCTCAAGTTGTTTACTAGAGATTCAACATGTCTTGTTTTGACGACCACATCATCTACATATGCCTCCACTGTTTTGCCGATCTGGTTTGCCAGACATGTCTGAATCATGCACTGATATGTTGCGCCAGCGTTTTTGAGCCCGAAGGGCATCGTGTTGAAGCAGAATGGGCCGTATGGTGTGATAAATGCCGTTGCGGCTTGGTCTGGTTCTGCCATCTTGATTTGATGGTAGCCGGAATATGCGTCGAGGAATCACAACGAATCGTGTCCTGCAGTAGCGTCGATAATTTGATCGATGCGGGGGAGGGGGAAGGGATGCTTTGGGCAAGCCTTGTTAAGGTCTTTAAAATCAACACACATGCGCCAGGATTTGTCCTTCTTTGGTACCATCACCAGGTTTGCTAGCTAGTCCGGATGTTTTATATCTTTGATGAATTCGGCCTCCAATAGCTTTGCTAGCTCCTCTCCCATGGCCTATCTCTTAGGTTCGGAAAAACACCGAAGAGCCTATTTGACAGGTTTGAATCCTCTTTGGATATTTAAGCTGTGCTTGGCCAGCCTGCGTGGGATTCCTGGCATGTCTGAAGGGTTCCAGGCGAAGATGTCCCAGTTCTCTCGTAGGAACTCTCGTAGTGCGGCGTCTACATCAGGGTTTAACTGTGCCCCGATGGAAGCTGTTTTATTGGGGTCCGTTGGATGGACTTGGAATTTGACTATTTCGTCTGCCGGTTTAAAGGAGGTGGACTTGGATCTTTTGTCGAGTACCACATTGTCCCTATTCACCGTAGAGTGCAGCGCAGTCAGTTCCTCAGCCGCTAGGGCTTCGGATAGTGCCTCGAGGGCCAGTGCGGCTGTCTTGTTTTCGGCACGGAGTGCTATGTCCGGATCACTAGCGAGAGTGATGATCCCGTTAGGCCCGGGCATCTTGAGCTTCATGTACCCGTAATGGGGTATTGCTTGGAAGATTGTAAACGCTTCCCGCCCTAGCAGAGTGTGATAACCGCTGCTGAACGGAGCCACATGGAACGTGACCTCTTCAGACCTGTAATTATCCGGCGTGCCGAACACCACTTCTAGTGTGATTTCTCCTGTACATCGCGCTTCCCGACTGGGGATTATTCCTCTAAAGGTTGTCCTGCCTTGCTCAATGCGGTTCTAGTCTATTTCCATTTTTTGAAGTGTTTCCTCATAAATGAGGTTCAATCCGATGCCGCCGTCCATGAATACCTTGGTAAGACGAAAGCCTTCCACTATTGGACTGAGGACCAATGCGGCTGGTGCTCGGGCTGTTCGGAATTTAGGTTCATCACTGGCGTTAAAGGTAATAGCCGTGTCACTCCATGGGTTTATTGTTGCTAGTTGGTAGACTTCGGCAAGGCTGCAGAGTGTCCTTTTTCGCATATTATTTGATGCGAAAGTCTCGAAGACTGTTAATACCGTATTGGTGTCTCTGGGGTGGCTTTCTATGGCCTCCGGAATTAGGAGATTTTCGCCAATTTTGGCCACCTGCCGGAGTATCCAACATGCTCTGAGGCTGTGAGTTGGTGTGGTGTCCTCTGTACTGTGAATTTTACAGGGTCCATTGAGCCATCCTTCCAGTATGGTTCCATGCCCTGTAGAGGGTTTTTGCTTTTTAGTGCTTGACCCGGGTGTCTGGTGATGATGCACCCTTTTATTTCGAACTCGGTTTGTATTCAGGGCCAGATTGTCCCAAAATTTTATTTCGGTTTTCCAGGCGCTTTCCATCGCACAGTACTTTCGTACAACGGACGCCAAGTCATCGAAGCGTGTAATATCACGGCGACTTATGGCATTGAGTATTCCCTTGTCCGTGCAATTATTGCAGAAGATTGAGATTGCGTCTTCCTCGCGGCAGTCCCTTAGCCTGTTCTTAACCAGGAGGAATCTGGCCCAGTAATGATGTACTGTTTCATCGGGCTCTTACCTGATTTTGGATAGATCGCTTATGTTGGGGTGGGTGGGTGGAATTAAATCCGAATTGTCACCCCATCTGAGGCTCAGAGGTTGAGGAATTTCCGAACTCGAAAATTTGGATTCCTGGATGTTGTCCAATGAATCCAGCCCATCGCCTGACTCTAAGTTCAGGTCTTGAGTGATATCCTCCCCTCCGCGGGTATCCGGCTTGGAGGGATCGGGAATCCGGACGTAGCGAGTCCTTAAGATAGATGAAGGGTTGCCGCACTGTCCCTCTACCACGGCAATGTGATGGGTGACTTGGGGAGAATTAATCTCTCTCAGATCGGGTTTAGGCCCAATCTGGTCGTAATCCGTAACGACTCCCAGGGCGGCGAAGCGATCCAAGAGCTCGTTTATGGAGGAGAGCTCCATTGGATCTAACCGCTCGGCGAGTTCCAAGCTGACATGAAGATTGTTTTCGATGGCTCGAGAGGTCATCATCGGTGGAGAAGCCGAACAGGCGGTCATAAGAAAACCACCTAGCCGGAGGGTTTGGCCGACAGCCAAAGCTCCCTTAGCAACGGTGCCGTCTTTAAAGACGGGGCGAGGCATCCTTCCTAATGGCGACGACACAGAGGAACTCTCAATGAAAGCACCAATGTCGGTGTCAAAACCGGCAGATCTCGGGTAGGGGTCCCGGACTGTGCGTCTAGGCCGGATGGTAACAGGAGGCAAGGGACACGAAGTTTTACCCATGTTCGGGCCCTCTCGATGGAGGTAAAACCCTACGTCCTGCTTGATTAATATTGATGATATGGGTAGTACAAGAGTATATCTACCACGAGATTGGAGAGGCTAAACCCTAGAAGCTAGCCTATGGTGTGATTGTCGTGTATATGGTCCTACGGACTAAAACCCTCCGGTTTATATAGACACCGGAGAGGGTTAGGGTTACACAAAGTCGGTTAAAATAGTAGGAGATCTACATATCCGTATCGCCAAGCTTGCCTTCCACGCCAAGGAAAGTCCCTTCCGGACACGGGATGAATTCTTCAATCTTGTATCTTCATAGTCTAGGAGTCCGGATGAAGGTATAGTCCAGCTGTCCGGATACCCCCTAATCCAGGACTCCCTCACCCACCGTGTATGAATATGAATCAGGGAGGGAGTCGATTTCGGCCGAGGACACACTGTGTTTTGGTGCCCACCGTGTATGAATCCGGGTTAGAGGCGGTTACGTCACGTTTGGGTGAAATTACAAACCTACCCCTATCGAAACCTATAGAAATCCAGCATATAGGCTTTGCGTGGCAGGGATAGGCAGTAGTGATTTCCATCTTGCAAATTTTGGTTTCGGGCGGTTACTGCGACTTTCCCCGCTTCATTCAAATTTTGGAGAGTGCACGTTTACCGTGCCAACTCAATTCGAATCCCGTTTGTATTCTATTTTTTTTGGGCGGGATCCATTTTCAATTGGAATTACATTCTATATACATCATTTTTTTATATATACTTTCAAAAGCACAACAAAGAATTCTGCTCCTTTATATGTATAATATGATTTACAAATACAACGATCTCGAAATCTTAAGGTTGAATTCGAAAAAATTTAACCAAATTATGTTCTACTAAAATGTATGGATCAGTAATATCTACATATTAAATAACATAGATGCGCGTGAATTCATATGAGTATGCATGTTTGATAGATCAATTTTGGTTCGACTATGGATTACATGTATCATCATCTCGAGTTCAAATATTTGAATCCCTTTTTTGTTCACTCCTTTCACGCCCATCTCTCTCGCATGCATGCTCCTTCAGGTAGCTATCACTCTCTTTTCTCCAGCTCACCCGCACGCTCACTTCATGTTGCTCCTATCCTCGCAAACATGGTCTGTCGACGTCTCCCTTGAGAAGTGTCACACTCTCCCTATCATTATAAATTACACGGTTTTCATTATCTCTCACGTCTCTACTGTTCTCTAGTATCACTCGGTACCTAAGCTTTCTTTTTCACCGCCAAACACACAGTCTCCACTCGTCTTTCACTTTGTCTTTCTCTCTATGGGATTCTCTCACACACCCTATATGTCTCTACATATGACTCATACCACTAAAATTACTCTCTCTATCTCTCCTGTAGACACAACATTTGTTGCGGTCTCCTTTTCGTCTCCATCCCAGACTGACATTATTCATTTGTTTACCGATCAGACAACCCCAACTACCGTCTCCTCTCTCTCTCACAGACACACACACACAACTCCTACCACTAAAATGTGAATGGAAAATGAGATTTTGTTATACCCAAACATAAAAGGACTGCAGGGAGTGATTGCTCTGACATGGACGCGACCTCTCATAGTGCAGGCATTGAACCGGCGTGCCGGCCAAGAGGGCCGCACTTGCTGCAGGCCCGGCTGAGCACGCCTCCTCGCCGCGTGCAACCAGCTTAAGACTGCCCTTCCTGCCTTCATTGAATCCACACGTGTGCCGGCAACACGTCCTTCCGCGAGCCGGCAAGCATTTTAGAACACAAAAAACGACTAAAATATAATTAATTTACGCATGGTCTTGACTTGTTGTGCTCGCACTGGTAGCAGGAACTAGTAGAGGATTTTCTTTATTTATAACTCTCCTCACATTTTTTTGGCTTTAAAGTGAATCATGGTTGTGGACATTATGTATGAATGTGCAGATATCTGTGAACATGAGTTTGATGTGGAAGTTGAACTTGGAATGTCGGTCTTGCGCGTGAACTATACCATGTCCAATGCTTCATCTGTTATTGTTTGGAAAGTAATTGCTATTATTACATGACCCGAAAAAAACATTTTGTGCCACATCAGTAGATGCAAGGACATCTCAACAGGCATGCTGACTGGATAAACATTTGAACCTAGCTATTATGAAGGAAATTTTGTATTGACAACAGTTTTAGATAGCAGGAGACGCCTAGCCTGCTCTGCCTCTGCTAGATTGTTTCTGGCTTCTTCCATCTCTTCTTTGGCTTGGGTGAAGAGAGCATCTAATTACTCTTTTCGCTTCTTCAGGAACTCAGCTACATTCTCAAGGGCTGCTGCACGCTTTCTTTCAGCCTTTACTAATGCCACGAGGACACGAACAGCTGATGACTCCACCTGGCTTGTGTGTAATCCGGCATCATCTGGGAATTTGCACCTTGTGTCTAATCTAGCATCATTAGGGAACTGGCACCTTGTGTGTAATCCAGCCTCATTTTGGAAACATGATCTCGAGGTTGACCATACTTCCCTCCTCGCAGGAACTGCATCCTGACATGAAGTTACTTCTTTTTTAGATCAATACTCAGAGCAACCTAGATCCATTTAGTAGAAGCCAGATAAACAGAACTCGGAGAAGTGAATTCAAAAGGAAAAAATAAATAAAAACAGACTACAAGGTGAGAACACCCACTTCCTACATCAAGCTAAAAATGAAAGCATTAGGACGATTAAGACTCTTCTTATTACACATCGAAGAACACCACGCTTAAGAGAAACATAAACTACAACATATACACATCGAAGAACACGAGGCTACACGAAAGTAATTGAAAGGGTGTTACTTACCAAAGCTCATTTTACAAGTTCGGTGCAACTCCTCTTTAACTTGCCACGCTCCTTGAAGATGTCCCGAATATCCCGTGTTTGGTCTTCATTGCTCCTCTGCATGTTCGCACTCGTGGTTTTAAAATCTCAACATGGCAAGAAAAATGTACTACTAGTAATACTCGCGCATCTTGTGGGCAACATTAAAGCACTCGTCTGCGATGTTAGAGCATCTCCAACAAGATAAACTACTCATACAAATG
This sequence comes from Triticum urartu, assembly GCF_003073215.2. NCBI lineage: Eukaryota > Viridiplantae > Streptophyta > Magnoliopsida > Poales > Poaceae > Triticum > Triticum urartu. The sequence continues at coordinate 399,692,226 of NC_053023.1, read as the reverse complement.
CATCTTGATGCGTGCAACGCATGGACATTTTGCTAGTTCTAAAAACCTTTCCATCATTTGCCACACTACTGGTTGCAGATGAAAAACCTACCCAAGCACAGCGCGATACAAGAGCGACACACAAGTACAAGCTGATATTCTGTTGGACAATGGAGGCTATATCCAATTGCTTTTACGGGAACAATAGCACCCAGGAAATTTGAAGGGTAGGTATGAACAAAATTGGAACTGCACATGTACTGCTAAGTGATTCAATACACACATTACCAATCGAGGAGGAGAACGATGGTCGCGGTAGCCTCTGTGAGTCATGGTCGGCAACGGGAGTCAGTTCATTGTCCACAACGATGGTACTTCTGTGCTTGGCGTCGGCTTCTGGGATGCAGATCTGAGACCGTGGAAGACGATGCCGGGGAAGAGGCTCCGTGTACGACGACAATGGTGGACCGGCTCCAGTGTGGCGTACGAGGTCGTCGATGAGGCAGATGCGCTGCGGTGGACGAGTGCGCCGATGTAAAGGGGAGGAGCACAAAGGCTGCGGTACCGTGGAGAAGTCTATTTTGCGGTGGGGATAGAAATTGGGGAGTATTCAGGTGTACTACTCTGGGTGCCGGGGTGGGGTTGGCTGGGTAGGGTGAACCTGAAGTTACGAAAACAGCCCCCTACCAAGCGTCATCCGTAGGCCTGTTCCGAAGGCTATGATGGTAACTTCCCACTGCTCGAATCAGGGTCGCAGGAGATTTTCCCGCCGACCTCAAAATTTTGTGACACTGGACTCCCCGTGTGGCATGTTGAGTGATTCGGCTAAGCAACTAGCGAGTAGTAGTAGTAAACTCTGCATATTAGGTTTGACCGAAGTCAAACTTCCTAAAGTTTGACCAAGTTTATAGAAAAAATAAAAACATTTACCATAACAAATATGTATGATGTGAAAGTACATTCAATAATGAATCTAATGGTATTTATTTGTTATTGTATATGTTAATATTTTTTGTTATAAGCTTTCTGAGAGTTTACAAAACTTGACTTTGACCAATGCTAATACGCGGACTTAAATAAAAATGGAGGGAGTACACATTTGTTTTCTTAGTTTGTAGTGAACTAATCATTTGTTGAAATTGTGAAATAAATATATTAGGCTATTGACTTCGAATGTAATGGTCTATACAATTCAATAGTTACAATCATTGTCGAATCCCAAGATGTATACAAGGTCTATAGTACTTTACAACATGCTCAAACTCACATAATCCTAGTCAAATAAGAATCTAAATGCATTTCATAGTTATTACTTTGTAGGATGCAACAAGAACGACCATAACTCTACATCAGCCATTATAGAAGCAACATTTTGACATATCCCAATGTGTGAATGAAACGTGCAGAGAAAGCTTTTGAAGATGGAGCAGATAGGGCGGGAAAGATTGTATGTATGTGGACAAGAGAGTAGGAGACAAACCTAACAAGACAGAGAGAGAGATAGAGAGAGGAAGAGAGAGGAAGAAGTTAGGTCTGTGAGAAAGATGCATACATGTAATATACATGAGATGCGTGTGCATCTGGATTTCTGTATACATGGAAGGAGAAGAGACAACATGTTTGATGAGAGAGCAGGAGAAACATGGACGAGAGGGGAAGGATCTCGTGGGTTGAGGGATTGACAATTTTGTGCGGGGGAGAGAGGGATTGGTAATTTTGTGCAAGAGAGAGAGGGTGGGGGAGGAGTCAGTCAACCGTCGTCACATCACCCTGCATCCAAATGACCCCGCATTCTCTAGCGCGGTGTGGTCGCCGTCTTCGATCTGCTCGTTGCCCTCTTTGAAGATTGAGGTGTTGTGCATGTTGGGGTGCAAAGAAGCACAAGCGAGAGTGGTCGCCGTATAACCTTGGATGGGGATGAATTGTGTCCACGGGGGAGTGTGTGTGTGTGTGTGTGTTGTGTTGCGTGTCTCTCTCTCTCTCTCTCTGTGTGTGTGTGTGTGTGTCACATATTGAGAGAAAACAAACCTAAGGAGAGAAGTGGGTATTCACGAAGGGATTGTGCGGGCCTTGAGGTGGGCACGGGCCGGGTGAGGGTGTCAAAATGTGCGCGTTGATGCATGTGTTGCATGCGACCGTGCGAGGGACGGACGAATCGAGAGAGATGGTTGTTGTGTTACGGATGCTCCTCTCTCTGTCTCTCTCTCCCTCTCTCTCTCTCTCACACACACACACAAGTAAACTAGAAGACCGTTCTCTCATGTATACACAACGTATCGGCATCTGTCTATGTCTCAGTCATGCATGATCATTTGCACATTAACACCTCTCTATGTCTGTATCATACGAACACCGTCTCCACATTGCCCTTCCGCCACAACACACATATGGACACATACACACGTTCTCTCTCAGTCACACACACAAAATAAATATTAAAAAAAACTAGGGCGCACCTAAAACGTCCAAATCCAAATAAACACGAACTGGAGCTAAATTCAAATATATGGAAATATTGCAGCGTCAAGAACTTTCACAGGAAAAAAAGTTGAGTAATATTCGAGGATTGTTTTCACACACACAAAAAGGTTCGGTGGATGTCCTTCGAGCGTGACACGATGACGCACTGTTCGATCGACCGCGCGGCCGCGGTTCACGCGCTTGCACAGGATTCCGTATCATGGCCGTGGTACTAAGGCTGGTCACAATGGGCAAGAACATAAGCTAGTAACTAATAAAAGCGCTGCCTAAGTCTACTGTTTACGTGTACTAGTATGGTTTTCTTTTAAGTTTGACCAACCTTATATATAAAACTAAAGTAAGCTCCCACACGCACACTCATCAATATGCTGTCGCCGCCGTTGCGCATGCCGGCGCTTGCCTGCTCTGGCCAACAATTTCTCGCCCATCACCGCCGTGTCGCCGCCATCCCTGTGCCATGAAGCCGAAGGCTCACCCTCTCACGTCGTCTGCAGTCCCTCCTCGCGATGCCGCCGCGCTGCCAAGAACGTGAGCAGCTAGTGGAGGCGCGTCTATGCACGCAGCGTACCAAGAGGAGGACGAGCGCGTGCTCCAGCACGGCGGCGAGGAGGAACTAGCGTGTCATTGTCGTCTCCGCCCGCGCGGAGGAGGCGCGCATGGTGGCTGTCGCGGAAGAAGCCGGTCGCGCACGCGTCGAGCCCGCAAACAGGGTGCGGACGCGGAATCTACCTTCGAGACCTTGAATGCCACGTGGATCCTGCAATCTTAAGGAGCAATTTGGGTCAATCGACTCATGTGAGCCGTTTGATGCAACATGGATGGCTAGAAGGGCTTCTTCCACCTCTTCTGTCGTCTTCTTCCTTCGCTCCGTCGAACTTCTTTCACAAATCGACTGACCCAAATTATACTACTAGTACGAACGTATTAAGTACAGTAGGAACACGAAGATACGAGCAGTAGTACCAACTGCAAGAAGAACAGTAGTAAGACATAGTACTAGTACTACTGTACGTACTAAAGAGTTCAAATAAAGAGAAAGAACATAAACATAGTTCTGCTGGGGCCTCAACACAACACACCCTTGAAAATAAACTAATAAGCAACTAGTCTGCTTGACACTGCAGTAGAACCAGCATGAGCGACGACACTGGCACCTACTTGGAGTCTGAGTCCACGTCCTCGACTTCGTCCTCGTCCCTCGTCCCTCTTCCTCTTCGCTGACGCTTCTTTGCTTGAACCGGACACTAGGCTTTGCTTCTTCATCCAACCCTTGTAGATATTTAAACAAAGGTAGGCATCCATTGCTGCGTACAGGATGTGATCTTCTTCTAATGTCTTCGACTCCCATGCATGATGAAACTCGTGATGGGGTTTCTTCAGTTTATCATACGAAGGATCAATCTTGGCTGCTGCCAGGGTCAGCATTGAAGGTTGAGAGGAGGAGACCAGGCTTGCCTTCTGGAGATCGAAGGGCTGGCCTACAACGAGACCTATCCGATGTAGGACGTCACTGTCGTTCTTAAAGCCTACAACAATGAATTTCACTCTTTTGTCCTTGAGGAAGTTCTTAAAATCCTGGCACTCAACGTTGGCATGGCATATGTGGTAGACCAAGCAAACGTTATGTATGCAAACCTGGATCATGGCGGGCTTCTTCCTCTCTTCGTCCTTTAGATCATTCTCGCGTCCCAGGACTGTGGTGCACTCAACATCTAGCCAAGTGACCCACTCATCCGTTGAACTGTTGAACATGTGTAGGAAGCGAGCAAGCCACGCTTTCACCGTCTCGGGTCCACGCGTGTAGATGACGATGAACTGATCGCCGGTGATGGCTCTAACCTGGTACTCAGCGGCGACCATGGAGATTTGGGAGGCCATGGATTTTGCAGGAGGGTTAGGAGAAGTTGAACTGTTGTACCCCGCAAAAAAAACTGGGAGCGAACTAATGTGAAAGGATGGGACGACTAGGAGCGAACTGTTATAAGGTAGAAGACAGGGACGAGTAGGGCGTGCGAACGGTGTGGGGTTGCTGGCTTGCCCGGTGGATAAACGGCTGCAAGCCCCTAAAGAGTTCTCGAGAACTATGCGGGACCCACCAGATGTCATGTCTACTAGACCCATATCGTAGGCCTAACGATATAGCTTCTGCCTGTTCGCACGCCATGCCGGTGCGTGGATGTAACTTCACTTAATTCCGTCAAACATCGCGCCTCCCACGACCTTCGCCTCCCTCGCACGGTCGCGCCCATTGAGACTTCGACCGGCTATAAATGAGCAATTTTTTGCCTTTTTTTAGACAAGCAATTTTTTTGCCTACCCCGCATGCATGATACTCCCTCTGGTCCTTTTTACTCTCGTCAACCGTTTGCAAAGTGTTTAACCAAATTTATACTTTTTTAACACCACCTTATATTAATTAACCAGCCACACTAGTACACTCATTCGATACAATATTGACCACACAGGGCGGTACGTTATTTACAAGAATACCATCTAATCTATTGTCAAAGCTATACTTAGCGATTAAGTGTGCCACCTTATTGGCCGAACGGCTAATCTTTGACAATTGAAGATTGTCGATCAACTTTGAGATGCTCAACGCTTTCATCTTCAGGTCACGTATAGCAGACCTGTCAACGCTTTGACAGGCATCAGTGAAATCCCACGACCAAATTTATACTAAAAATATAAATATCTACAATACTCCCAAAACACTTAGGCGCAGTGCATTAACTTCTACCTCGCTTCTTGTTTCTTGACATATCAACCAATAGGAGATGTGGGTGTGCATGCTTTTAATGACTTGAGACTACCAAACATGACATGCAGTGGTTAGTTCATTGCATGCAATGCTATTAATTAGCAAATAAACATTAAGATCTCTCATTTTCCCCTCCTCCTTGGTCATAGTGCACAATCTAAGATGACTTGCTCACCTAGACGGAGGGAGTACTGATTATAATGAGTACTCCCTCCTTCCACCTATATAGGGCCTAATGCGTTTTTGAAGACCGCCTTTGACTATTGATAAAATTAATACTATATGACATGGATAATGTGAAAATTATATCATTGAAAGCTCCTTTCACATATGAATTTGATGATGTGCTTTGTGTAAGTTGCATGTCATATATTATTGCTCTAACATTTGGTCAAAGTTAGCCTCGAAAAACGCATTAGGCCCTATATAGATGGAAGGAGGGAGTATAAGAACTACATTTTATAATGAGTGTAAAAATATTGATTTGACATTGTGAATGTTGACACATTGTGGAATAGTTTTTGAAGTCTGCAAAAGTACTCAACTAGTGCTGTCGTTCTCCACAAATAAATGTGTTTACCAATGCATGCATGAACTCTAGTTACTCTAACCACCCTCTCTTCTTTAATTCTTTGCCACGTCAGCATGTTTTCTATTCCCGTGTGCATGATACCAGCTAAGATACCACCATTATGGCCAGCCTTAATGATCGCATGCAATAATTTAGTGGACCTTGAAATATGAACATGTGTGGGGCATGTTTGTTTTTAATGACTTGAGACTATACCTAGCCCGGCATGCAAGATGACTTATTATGCACCGTTCCCCATACCTGCAGGAAGCCCATTCGTCTCCAAATTTTTTCCTCTCCATGTGTGGAAACAATATGCCTGCCAAACTCTCCTTCTCCCTCCGGAGGTCCCACCACTCCACCCCGTGTGAAAATTTTTGCATGCATGACTCTCCTCCCCCCACCCTCGTCCAATCCGTTGTGAGCAGCAATATTTCCACCCCTTCGCTCCCCCGTAATTTACTCCAACAAATATGCCCACGTAGCTGTTACTTAACTACAGGTGCATTCAGTCACTGACATATGGGCCCAACAGGGGTCTGGCCCACATGTTAGTTACGCAACTGGACCGGCAGTTAAGTCAGTGCAGCTCAGTCCATATCTTATGTAGGTGTGCCATTGCTCGCTATAAATACTGCACCTCCCACGACATCGCTATCTCCTCCCCCTCATGTTCACGTTCATCGCTATCTCCTCCCCTCCCTCTCACGTCGACCACCATGGCATCACCCTCCCAAGCCCTAGGAGCCCCTCACTGCACCGCACGGACGGTCACGCGTCGTCGTTCCGTTCCTCGCGCCACTAGTCGAGGAGGACGCGTTGGTGTTCCACTCCTCGCCGCTACGCGATGCGTCGCCGTTCTGTTCCTCACCGCCACTAGTCGAGGAGGACGCGTTGGCATTCCGCTCCTTGCCGCGACGCGTCGAGGTGGAAACGTCGGCGTTCCCAATCTCGCCAGCACGCGCGCCGGAGGACGCGTCGGCTCCCTGCTACGAGGAGAACGCCGCGCCGCCCGCCGAGCCCCCCCAGCCTTGAGGAGCTTTGGAAAGAAATGGATGTCACCTTGTGGGAGGCTTTGCCTCCAGCAGAGCGCGCCGAAATAGAGGCAGAGAATAAGGCCGAGGAAGAGAAGCGCACCGCGGAACAAGCTGCCTGGGAGGCCTATGTCGCGTCCGAGAGAGTCAGGCAATTGGCTCTTGGGCAGAAGGCTCGTGCGAGGGCCGTGAGGGTGGCGGAGGACGCCCGTGCCGACGCCCTGAGTGCAGTTGGGTCCAAGCGCCTCATCTATGCTTGGCGGTACGTGGACCGGGAGCACGCTTCCAGCGAGGAGGAGTACCTGTTGGCGCCGGATCACCGCACCGGTGAGATCGCGCTCGCCCGCCGGCAAGCCGCCAATCAGCACCTCGCGAGTTGCGAGGCTGAGGAAGAGGCGTTGTGTCGGCGCGCTGGGAAACGGCTGCCCACCAGGGCACTCGTGGCGCGCCGCAAGCGCTCCTGCGAGCGCCGTGGCTTTTAGGAGCAGTATATTTTTTGTTTCGTAAGGCGATCTCATTAGTTTTGGGACACAAATGATAAATCCTGAATGTTCAGGAATTTTTAGCATCCTTAATTAAGTACGTAAAAGGGAAAGTTTGGAAACCTTGTGTATTCGTACGCATTTTGCAAGTACGTGCATATAGCACAAACTTTAGTATATACTATCGCACTACACGCCTCTCTCGATATATGCTTGCAGACTGTGCTACTCCCTCCGTCGAGGTTAGTAAGTCATCTTCGGTTGTGCACCGTGACCAAGAAGGAGGGAAGACTTATACACCTAGACGGAGGGAGTACTACTATTACTTATGTACGTGCACATGCACGTTTTAACATTACGATGCGGTTTTTGTAAAAGTAGAAAAACAGCACTAGTCAAGCTTGTGAAACAATTCAATGCAAAACAAATGCAAAAATGCTCATTTGATTGTTTACTTTTAGCTTCCTTCTCTGTGGTTATTTCTCTGTCGTAATTTGTACGGATTATCTCACTGGTTGGAAAGGCATGCAAATTCCCAAACCGCTTCCTACACCCTGTATCTCACTGGTTGCCGGCGTTGACGTTGTCGCCCATGTCGTCGAGGATGAGGTTGCCGAGGTCAGGGAAGAAGTCATTGTTTGCAACTAATCATGTGGACTAGCATAGTAGTAGGATACAGAGTAGAAACATGAATTCTACCATGATTTCGGACAGGAAGGATAGAAACACATACGGTGCAACGGGAGCAGCACCATTGGCGTTGAGGTTGTTGCCCATGTCCAAACACCACATAGACACGGTCTTTGAGCACGGTTCATAGTCGTTCCACGCTCGGGCATTGAAGTTTGTAACTATTTTAGATTAGAATATACTACTCCTCCGGTGCTAGTAATAGAGCAGAGTCCTACTCTACTACTCTACTCAAGCAAGTTAGGGCATAACATTGTAGGGAGTACCAGTACTGTGATCACTCAAGCAAGTTGTCTGGCATCGACATGACCCTACGCTGCTGGTATGTGTGTCGTAAGTCAAGCGGCATGCTGTAGTCATCATCATCTGGCCACTTCCCGCAACACATATTCGCTTCTCCATCCTTGTCCGCACATAAACTCGTCCAATCTTCCATCCCCGCTAAGGCGCCTCCCCCCTCGTCCGAAACCCAAGCACTAACAATGGCAGAACCGAGCAGCGTCCACCGAAAGAGTGGCTGGAATTCGCTCCCCATAGAGGTAATCAAGCTCATTGTTTCGCGTGTGGACAATCTCAGTACCATGCCGCTCGCCGCGTGCTCGTCGGGGCTGTACCGTTTACTCAAAGCCCTTAGGCCGGAGCTTTTTAAGCCAGCTCCTTGCTTGCTGATGCCGCCTGATCTTTAGAAACGGCGTGTCACACAGCATAACGATCGTAGGGTGGCGAGCATCAACCCCCTTGACTGCGATCCGATCCCCGTCAGCCTCAACTACATTAACGGTATGTACTGGGTTGGCATGAACATGTCTTGGATGGTGCTCGTCGATGGTCGCGGCAGCTGGATGCTCGTGGAGGTCTACACCCGGCGAGTGATCCCCCTTCCTTCGATTAACACTGCACTGCTTTGGCATAGTGGCCCAGAATAATCGGAATCTTACAATAGTCAACATGATACCAAGTTTGACTTGCTCAAGGTTGTAATCTGCCAAGTGCCCACAAGATCTGTGAATTATAAATACTTTAGGCTAATTGCGTTCTTCAATGGCGGTCTCGCCTATCTGACAGGTCACTGCGGTAAGTGGATAAATCTGCACATCCATCGCAGGATCATACATCCTCCATGGTTCTCTGATGCCATTGAACACAAGGGCTTCATTTACGTTGTTGACTCCTTCTATGGCTGGACGTATTGATGGCCTACTCCAGTCATTGCTACAAACGGCTATTTACAGCAGTATGTTACTTTCCTATGATATCATGATGACTTCCTTATATTACTGTCAACATTTGCTGAAAAATATTCATGGTCATAACATGCTGTTCTTAAGATTGACTAAACCAAGAGCCCTTTTTTATTTGACTCCAACTTGATATGATGTTGTAGGCCGCCTGGTGTCCCTACCCTTCCTAATCCCATAACCTTGCAAAGAAAAGCGGCATGGCAGTTGCAGGTGGTTCCTGGCTCGATCAGACGACGGGGAAAGATTGATGATCGTTCGCACGTATCGGACGTGTTGTTTCGCGGAATACAATCACAGTCACTGCAAGGTCTTTGAGAAGGATCCTAGCTTCTCTGGGCCTTCAGGAATTTTTGAATGGAGGCTGGTAAGTAGCCTTGGTACACGCTCTCTGTTTGTTGGACTGATTTATCCGATTAACCAGGAGATAACCGACAGCAAGGATCATGATGGCAGCGTGGTTTCGTTCATCAGGCAAAACTATGTGTACACAGCGTACCATGCGTCTCTGCATGCACCATACCCTGATATGTGCCGTCACGCTTTGCAGCCCAAAGTAGGAGAGAGGGTCGCAAGTATCAGACTTCGACCTACTGGCTGGAGTTTCCCTCGTTAGGCACCCATCTGGTTCAAGCCGTCAGCCAATCTCCACAGCTTAATAAATAGTAATGTCTAACTGAGCCAGTTAGTTAGATGCGTACACTTGATGTAGTAGGATTTTTATTTAGTTTGATGCATACACTTGTTCTTTTTTGGTAGCCCTTTTGTAATGATGGCAGATGTTTGGTTTGGAAGAGAGAGCTGCGTCTTCACTCTTCTGGCCTGCTTACTGCTTCTGTTGCACCCCCGGCCCTGGTTGCTGCTGCTGTTTTCAATGTACAATCAGTAGTATATTTCGTCTGTTGGTTGAATAAATGTGTTGTTAGAACGACAAACACAATGTTTTGGAAGTCATTGCATGGTTCGATCCTTTAGTGCCCCGTACCATACGTAGCGCATACTATTTATCGTACGGAACACATTTTTTTTTGAAACTCGGAACACATTTTCCACTTGTTGATAACATGCAGCCCACTGATGAAGGCCCAATAGAGAAGCCCATAATTAACTGGAAGGGAGGCTCTCACATGAATCTGGCCCAGGTACATGCTCATGGTCCCCTAAACATAAAGAAGTAAATAAATAAATAAATAAATAAAGCTAAATGCTCATGTTCCAGTTCTTTGGGAAAATAGGTAGCCCGGTATTTCTTTTTGAAGAATACCCAAACTAGGCTTATTTGTTTTCTCCGAATTACTGGGCTGCAAATCTTTCAAGACGAGGAGGGATGCATTCCGGCCTGGCTTAAGAGTATGGTCAATATCTGTTAAAAGTAATATCAAAAGGGGTTGAAAATTCCAAAAAAAATTATAGCAAATGGGATATAAGTTTCTTTTTTGTTTTTGTTCTTCACTGATGTCTTATACGTATTTCATTGGATTTAACATGACATAGTGCTAATTTATTTTTAAATTTGTTTTAGTATGGCTATTAATTTTTGGATTAAGAATATTTCGTTCCCCAGCAAAAATTTGCGAATTTTCAAAATTTCCCACATATTTAGTTAATTTTTTGACCCTTGTACTGACCAGAAAATGGCCAGCAACTCAAAAAATGGAAAACGGGCTACAATAAATTCCATATGAATTAGAAAATGAGTAAAAATTATAAAAATAATAGCAAATGGGCTGTACACGCCACAGATTTTGAGGCTGACATGTTTACGCAAGGCTTTGTCAGTGAACACACGATTCTAGCAACAGTTAGTGTTGGATGTCCATCCAACGGCCGACATGCTTCTTCAATCTCTGATCTTCCTGCTCCAGCCGCCTAAACTAGCGCCGGCGGGACTGCCTGCTCCCTCCTCTTGTGGCCCGCTATGATGCCGCGCAGGCTTCCCCGGCCCACCCTACTCCCTCCACTGGCCTGGCCACACGCAATCAACTGCCTCCTTATTACGCGAAAAAAAATTATTCCTCCCACTGACATCTGGGGCGCACCGGTTGGGAGGCTGACCTGTCGGCCTACTAAGTTGGCGCGTACGCAGGGCTTGTCAACTTAGTCAACAAATGATTCTAGCAGCAGTAACCATTGGATTTGAATCGAACGGTCCTGCTGCTTCTTCAATCACTGCTCTTTTTGCACCAGCCGCCCAAACCAACGCCAGGGAGACCGCGTGCTCCTGCCTCCAGTGGCCGGCTGTGCTGCCGATGAGGCCTCATCGCCCCCTACTACTCCCACCGCTAGCCAGGCCCTGCGGCGACGACAGCCTCACACCGCAGCCGAACCAGTGAGCCCTCGTACTCCTCTCCGCATGGGCATCCACTGCCGCGTCTTCCCCGGCTCCGCGTCGTCCCCTTCCTAGGCCTCCCCATCGTCCATCGCCTTGGTGCTCTCAGCGCGGCGTAGTCAATGTGGTCAATGACATTCCATCGGAAGAGTACTGTACGTGGAGAGGCTGACAGCTGGGTCCACGGCCATAGCCCAGTTTTTTTTGTGATTTGCCAAGTAAGTCGCTTTGTCAGGCCTGTTGGGTTGCAAATCTTTCAAGACGAGGAGAGCTTTCATTCGGCTGTCCGAGAAAATGGCCCATCAGTAATGAGAAATGGCCTGTACATTTTTAAAACACATCAAACCGGCAATTAGTTTCAAGTATCTTTTTTTCATTTTAATATTTGAAATTACATTATTTTTTATGCATGGAGAATTTGTTGGATTTTATATTGATATACATTTATTTTTAAAATCAGTTTGAATGTGAGTCGAAATTTCGGGATTAAAAACAGTTCGGACCGCACCGAAATATGCAAAATTTCATATAATTTTTTAACCGTGGCCACAATATGGGCTGTAATGCTAACAAAAAGAATATGGGCTCCAAAAAAACCTTAATAATTAGCAAATGGGCTGTAAATTATTAGAAATAATGGCAGATGGGCTGTAAATTATTAGAAATAATGGCAGATGGGATGTATGCTGTTTTCCACAGATTTGAGGCTTTCCTAAAAAAAGGTTGATGCACAAGCAATGAATGTTGGATGGCCATCCAACGGCCGTCGTGCTTCTTCAATCTCTGCTCTTCCTGCTCCAGCCGCTCAAAAAGGCGCCGGCGGGACTGCCTGCTCCCTCCTCCCCATGGCCGGCTCTGCTGCCGCGCAGGCCTCACCGCCCCATCGTACTCCCATCACTGGCCTAGCCATCCCTCTACTCACCCACACCTGTTGTTATTCTCCAACGACGACAGACGAACCAGAAAACCCTCATACAGTCGTACTCCCCTCCGCGTGGGAAACAACTGCCGAGTCTTCACTGCCTCCGTGTCATTCCCTTCCTAGGCCTCGGCGTCGTCCACCGCCCTGGTGCTCTCGGCGCGGCCTGGTCAACGTGCTCAACGACCGACATGCATCTAAAGTGGACTTTACGTGGAGAGGCCGACAGCTGGGTCCACGGCCGCACGCAAGGAAATGCCTCCTTATTATGCGCAAAATAATGATTCCTCCACCTGACATTAGGGACCCACCGAAAGGGCCTCTGTATTTCGCGAAAAAAACGTTACCGCTGCTGACAGCTCGGACCCACCAGCTATATCTTCGCATGCAAGGAAGTGCCTCCTTATTACGCACAAAAAAAATGAATACTCCCCCTGTTAGCTGGGACCCAGTATAGTGGCAGGCTGAATTGTGGGCCTACTAAGTTGACAGGGACGGAGGGCTTTGTCAACTTAGTCAATATGCACGATTCTAGCTCTAGTGACCGTACGATGTCCATCCAACGGCCGTAGTGCTTCTTCAACCTCTGGTCTTCTTGCTCCAGCCGCCCAAACCAGCGCCGGTCGTGCCTCGTGCTCCTGCCTCCCGTGGCCGGCTGCGATGCGGCAGAGGCCTCACCGCCCCCTACTACTCCCACCGCTGGCCAGGCCATCCCTCTACTCACCCACACCCCCTGTTATTCTGCGGCGACGGCAGCCTCACACCGCAGCGAACCAGTGAACCCTCGTACTCCTCTACGCGTGGGCATCCACTGCCGCGTCTTCCCCGGCTCCGCGTCGTCCCCTTCCTAGGCCTCGCCGTCGTCCACCGCCCTGGTGCTCTCGGCGCAGCGTGATCAACGTGGTCAAGGAACGGCTTCCATCGGACGTGGACTATACGTGGAGAGGCTGACATCTGGGTCCACGGCCGCAGCAAGGAAGTGCCTCCTTATTACGTGCAAAATAATTATTCCTCCACATGACAGCGGGACCCACCGGATGGGCCACCGTATTTCATGAAAAAAAACGTTTCCCCCTGACTGCTGGGAACCACCAGCTACATCTTCGCACGCAAGGAAGTGCGTCCGGGCAAAAAAATGATTCGCCCCCTGACTGCTAGGATCCAGCAGCTACATCTTCGCAGGCAAGGAAGTGCCTGACAGTCGGGACCCACCTGGTCGAAGCGTACGTAGCATTGTCATTCTGGTCACGAACGTGTACGTACATACTAGTCGATGTAGAGGCGCGCACGTGTCATAGTAGAGGCGCGCACGTAGCATTTACATGTACGTACAGCGGCCAGGGTGCAAGAAAGAAAATACGGCCACGTATGTGTACATACGGGCGGGGTCTCGAATGCCTACTCGCGCATACGAACGGCCAGGGCTCGTGTACATGGCTGGGTCGGAACGGAGAAACAACGTCGTCGTCGTGTTCATGGGGAGGCAATGGAATGCGTCATGTTCATGGGGAGGCAACGGAATGCTCGTGTTCATGGGGAGGCAACGGAACGTGTGGGAGCCAACCGGCCGGGTCGGAACGGAATGCGTGGTCGTGTTCATTGGGAGGGCTTGGACGGAACAGGCGATGGAAATGAGGCCTGGCGTACCGCAAAACGAAGGAAACAGCCTTGTGTTTGACCGGCCACGTTCGAAACGGGATCCTGTTCATTGGGAGGGGTCTGGCATACCGCAAAACAGAGGAAACGGACCTCCTACGGTCGAAACGGGGGTCCTGTTGATCGGGAGGGGTGTGGCGTACCGCAAAACGGACGAAACGGACTTGTGTTGGAGCGCTACGGTCGAAACGGGGGTCCTGTTCATTGGGAGGGGTGTGGCGTACTGCAAAACGGGACTCCATGGGATACTGTTCATCTCCACCGTCGACCCCCTCCAGCCTCCACGAGCTACTGTTCATCCACCGTCGACCTCCTCCAGCCTCCACCTGCGACTGTTCATCCACGGGCTCCTGTTCATCCAGCCTCCACCGCGCGCTACTCCACCGGCTACTGTTCAACCAGCCCTCTCCATGGGCTCCTGTTCAACCACCCCTCCACGGTCTACTGTTCATCTTGCCCTCCACCGTCTACTATTCATCTTGCCCTCCACGGGGTGGTCCTGTTCATCCAGCCCTCCATTGGGTCCTGTTCATCCAGCCCTCCACGGGGTCCTGTTCATCCAGCCCCAACCGGCTCGATCGATCGGGGTCCTGTTCATCTAGAGGCAACACCATGGGGTCCTGTTCATCCACCCCCACCGGTAACTGTTCATCCAACCCCCCCCCCCGCAACACTCACTATTCATCCAGAGGCAACATCGATCGGCTTCAGTTCGCAACAGTAGCGAAGGAATCGCTCGATCGAGTTCAGTTAACAGCCATCGATCGATCGCTCAGGTTCAGTAACGCGTAGCCTGCAGTGCAATCGCTCGGGTTCAATTAGAGCCCAATGCCTCGCTCGGGTTCTCCAACGCCTCGCACACACGCGCGTACTTGTACGAGAGAAACGCGCATCGCTCGGCCCCCGACCTCCCACCGTAACCGGGAACTCCCGGAAATTTTCCTCACCCTCGCTTCTACCACGGTTTTTTCCGTCATGGGCGGCCCAAAGAATGTCATGAAGCTGCGTCTCCGGCCCGCCCAGGACGAAAAGCCCATTTTCTGTCATGATTTTTTGTCATATAAGTAGGAGCCCACCACATCTATGATGATACCGGGTTTTGTCACAATTATCGTCATAGAAGTGTCATATGTATGACAGAAAAAAATTTTGTTCGGCCCAAAATGTCACGGATGTGTCTTTTTTTTGTAGTGATTATGTGAACAATGTGATAGTATTGGTCATACCAAAAGATGTAATGGTGTATGCTCGAGGAACAACCACGAGTAAGACAACATTACGAATATCGTTGGTTCTAACTTGATTTGACGATAGCATTCAAATCAAGGTTTGGATAAGAGGATAGATTCAACAACCGATCACGAGGAACAATCCATGAAGATATCATCTCTCTTCAACACGCACACACAAGGATATCCCTTAGTGATGAACTAAATCGGACAAGCTTTCATCTTTCGACTCTCCAAGTTGTTGTTCAACTTAACCAACCAGTTCAGGGTATCCGACCCAGATTCTTGGAGAAGGGGTGGGTACAAGAAACCAACTTGATAACGAGCTCAACATAACATCCAGGGGACAACCTGGCGATACTTCCGAGAAGATAGCCGGAAAATTACGAACCACTGAAATGTTATTAAGCTCGGGATCAATCTTGCTTTCGAGGCAAGATGATATGATCAAAAGAGCGAGGGATTGACACAATCCTAACTCATTGATTGAAGAGTGCACTGGAAATAAGGACTAGGTAGCACGATCAATCTTAGGATGATGATTCAATAACCAGCAGGCTAAGAGTGAGAGTATTGTCCATTAACTACCAAGCAACAGGGTTGCTAGGAGTATTAAGTTCACACATCATGATTCACTTGTCGGTATTCCGGTTACAATAACACTGAGACCGAGGAATGAGCGATGATGGCGAGAAGTATCACTGTATCAAGAGTTCATAGGGGGCGGTGCAATTCCCATGACATTATTGACATAAGGATGGTAATACTCCAAGGTAGAACAGAGCAAAAGATGGATTAGCATTCTAATCTGCGGAATACAACTACTTTGACCCAATCCTCGAAATGGACAAGGTACTGGAGTTTGTTTCTCCTAGTCATTCTAGAATAGAATGGCTTGATAGACCACAAGAATATGAGGAATCGATGAGCATGAATGCATGGCATACTCTTGGCTATCAAATGATAGACGGAGGTCAGAATACAACTAAAGAGAACAACTCAAAGGAACATATAATTTTTTGAGTTTTGGACACATAGATTAGTATGTCGAATAGGTTCAACATATTTCTTCCGGATAACCCATGCAGAAGAGGAAGGACTGGCAGATTCACAATTTTTGAATGGAGAACTCATCAAGAGCACTCTTGTTGTGATCATTGGTTCAAAGATCTTCTGCCATAATGGTTCATGGTATTGGAAGAATGATATACCACGGACCTCAAAGACTATCACAAAGGTTACTAATATCCTAAAGGAACGAGTAAACACTACCAACACGAGGTAACTAGAGTGAATCTTGGGCTCAAGAACCCAGAAATAGAATGCCTACTAACTAAATGGCATCACGGGATGCTTTCGAGAATGACGGCCAGAATCTTCACATTGGGAACACTAATCATTGGTAGATTACTAGTTGACTCCCTAAGACACCTAGGTCATAATAATAGCTTCAACATATACGCCGAGGCAATGGAGTACCTCAACTCGACGATTAGTGTGGTTAATCTGGCCCAAAGGAACATCGAGAACGGAAAGAAGGGATTTGCAAATGTATCAGACTATTTAGAAACCTGGGATGACTCGGATAGCATAACAGCTGTAAATGCTCAAAAAGATTTGAGACATCATGCAAAATGGTGGCATAACCACTTAGCATCGCAATATCAAGGTTCCGAGATCAACTGTCAACACACGGAAGTAGTAGGAACTGAAATGAGGATTGTAACCATCAATCATATGAGTCTACATATTAGTAACACGTGATCCTGATAGAAAGAAGAGAAAACCTAGTTTCTTAACCCCGTAGAAAAATAGGATGACTCGGATCAGAAGGGCATAAGGTAAAGGAGTAAAAAGAGCCTTACGTTCCCATCCACAATCAATTCCGTTATATAACTAAAGCATTTCTAGACTCAACTTCGACCAGTTTGGCTTGGTAATCCTACAGGCAGTCAGGCTTTGATACCAAAGCTGTTAGGACCCCGATCCTAAGTCACACCAATCTAGCATGTAACACATCATATCACTTTGCGGCCTCATGCACGGTATTTCCACGGGTGCCACCTTACCTGGCCCGGGACCGTTTGCGAGTTTTGGCTCACGTATATGATAGTGCCGCTAGCATCCATATGACAGAGAACCCCGGCCGACATGACTAGTCGTAAACCCAAAGTGGCACTAACTTATAGGGACATGCATACATGACACAGCAACGAACGTGTCAGTCATCAGCGAGTGAATCCGGGATGTAGCCGCTGGGCTAACAGGACTGCGGTAGACATCGCGTGACATTTCCCTGAAGGGACAGACACAGGAATGAAGAAGGACACATGCCGGCCAGCCTAAGTGTTCCAGAGCAGTAGCAAGCTACCATGGCTCAGTGGAAGCACTAGGAGACATTTCCGGTAAGAGAGGCTACCAAGGATAAACAACTAGGTTGTCGGATCCCACACATACCAAGCATTTCAAAACATACACACAATATGCTCGATATGTGCAAATACAACATGGCATCACAACGAAACTCTACAACTCAAAGTATTTATTCATTAGGCTCCGAGGAGCCAAGTATTACAAACATGGGTCTCATGACCGAACATACAGAGCATACAAGCAACAAGCGGAAGCATAAACATGTCTGAGTACAAACAACTACAAATGAAAAAGGCCTAGAAGCCTGACTATCTACAAGACCCTGCCGAGGGTACAAGATGGTAGCTGAGGTAACAAGCTAAACGTCGAAGTCCACGCGTAACTACTAGTGAGACTGAAGTCTCTCTGCAAAAACATAAATTAAGCAAATGTGAGTACAAATGTACCTAGCAAGACTTACATCAAAACTAGTTACATATGCATCAGTATCAATCAATACACCACTATGGATGCAAGTAACTACGTATGCAAGTAACTCTTTTGGGGTGGCGCACACGAGTCCACATATTCACCAATCAATACACCACTATGGATCCGCTCCCGTCTCCCTACGAGAAGACCATCCATAGCACTCACGCTTATCTTGCGCATTTTAATGTGTCCACTTTCACTTGTCTATGAACTATACAGGCAATCCATAAGTCCTTTACCGCGGACGCTGCTATTCGAATAGATCATTTCTAACCCCGCAGGGGTGTACTTCTTCACACATGTTTCCACCACTTGGCGTGCGCACACGACATGTGCTCGGCAGACTTCAAGCGAAAGACAACGTGGGTGTAGACCACGACCTGACTAACCACACAAGTCCTAGTCCAGGTTTATCGCCTATTCAGGTTCCATCCGAAGGGAGTCCGGCGGAGGTTTCCGCTTATGGCCCCGAACGATGTGTGCAGGGTTCCCGAGGCACCAAACGGGCTTCCTGGTACACCATGCCATGTGCCTACCGCATCACAGCCGACCCCTAGGGCCAGCGCTGTGCATGACCTCCAGCATACTACAAACACCAGAAACTACTTGCAACTTCTGGACAGAGGAGAAGGGCGGTTAATAAGTCGAGCGGGGTCATATTTCAGCGCCCAACGTGTGGTAGTAGCTGTTCATGGATCACAAACACAGAACTCAGTTCCTAAGGATGGTTTCAATGAGACAACCCACCATGTACTCCTACATGGCCTCTCACCGCTACCTTTACCAAATCGTGTTCACACATAGTAGCACATGTTCATCACCATTCCAGTTCATCCCCGATAAATCAGACCGGACTCAACTCTAAGCAGTAGCAGGCATGACAAACAAGCATGAAGTAGTAGGCACATCAGGGCTCAAACAACTCCTACTCATGCTAGTGGGTTTCATCTATTTACTGTGGCAATGACAAGTCATGCAGAGCAAAAGGGGGTTCAACTACCGCAGCAGGTAGCAGATGAATCGTTGTTGTCCTAATGCAGTAAAAGAGAGCAGGAGCGAGAGAGTGGGATTGTATCGGAATGAACAAGTGGGTTTTGCTTGCCTGATACTTCTGAAGATGATATAGCTCTTCATCGGTGTCATCGAACTCATCATCGGAACATACGTCTACCGAGGGGGAACAACCACCAGCAAACAAGAGGGAACAAAATCAATGCAATGCTGCAATATGATGGATGAATGTGTCATGGCAATATGATGTGATTTAAGCTAATGCAGCTAGCAATGATTTAAATGGAGTTGGTTTGAACACTAAATTCAAATTCAAACTCCATATGTGATCATTTAAATGTCATTTATTTGATTTGTCCAATTCAGCAACTATAAGTTGTTCCAACATGCATGAAAATGATACAGATGGATAGATTGGATTTTTCTGATATTTTTTCATATACAAATCTTTTCATTCTGAGCTATAGATTAATTTCTATGTTTTTTTGAAGTTTTGGATATTTTCAGAAATAGATAAATCATTTCTGATTTATTTTAAATCCCAGAAAATATTTACTGCGTCAGCCTGACTTTAGTGTGATGTCATCAGGTCAACAGCGTCAGCCCAGGTCAAACCTGACGCTGGGACCCACAGTCAGTGAGCCAGAGAGTTAACAGTGTTTAAATAAACATAACTAAACTGATTAACGGGCACCAGGGACCACTGTCAGTGACTCTAGGGGGTTAGTTAGGGCGTCATTAGCAACTCATGACTGTTCCACGTCAGATGCACCGGTGCTTAGCCGCCGGCGGCCTCACAGAGCGACGGAGGCGCTCGGGATTCGCCGTCCGGCGTCCTCTCGACTCGCAGTTTGGCTCTACGGGCTACTGGGCGTGCGCCGCATCCAGGGAAACACACAAGAGCAGGTGGGGTGGTCAGAGTCAACGGCACCGACGAGCGGAGCGGCGCCGGAGTTCGGACGTCGACGGATTCGATGCCATGGGGCACGACAGGAGCAACATATGGTTGCTACGGCCTCGTGGGGACGCGCTGAGCGCCGTGATGTGCTCGGTTTCGAGCTCAAGTGGAAGTGGCCTCGGCGACGAGGAGCTCAGGTGGCGGCATGTGCGGGCGAGCGTGGTGTGGCGGCTACGGCATGCAACAGAGCAAACAGGGAGGGGGAGAAGTAGCAGGAGCTCACGGCGAGTGCGTCTGTGGCATCGGCGAGCTCGGGGAAGCACCGAAATGGATGGAGCGACGAGGGGGATCTCTGGCGGCGGTGGCCGACGGTGAAGACGATGACGAGGGTGACACGGTGTCGCTCCCGAGCTTGTGCGCGTCGAGTAGAAGGGGCATCGAGGAACGGCGGATCTCCCAGAGACGTTCAGGAGGCAAGGCAGTGGCTCTAGCTACGCGGGCGACGAACGGCGGCGGCGGGCTCGCTCGGGTGGTTGCGGGGGAAAGCTTTGGGGGAGAGGGGGAACCAGAGAAAGGGGCAGGGTGCAGGGGGTGTCGTGACGCTCTTTGCGCCCTCCAGCAGCAGCGGTGGCAAGCAGGAGGTGGCTGCGCACGTGCTGGCATGTGGAGACCACACGCCCCTGCCTACTGGCGCGAGGTAGGGGATGACTGGCATCTAGGCCATGGGTTGCACGTAGGTCGGGCCTCTGCTACAGTAGCATGCCAGGTAAGGTTTCTGTCTTTTGTGTTTCTATTTTTTCTATTTTCTGCTGTAGGTTTGAGCTTAGGAAAAATACCAAGGCATTTCCTAAAATCCTGAAAATATTCATGGACACTTGCTGAATTATTTCAGTGGCCCACAAAGAGTTCCAGCATTATTTGAGCATTTAAATTATTTATAGTATCTAAATGCCCAAAGTCAAGTACAATAAGATCTAATTCAAAAATCTAGAATGGCCTAGAAATATGTGCATCTTTTTTGGCAGAGGTTTTCACCTTTATCAAAAACCATGAACTTTTCTAAAGGGCATTTTGGGTTCGTTGAAAATATTTTTATTTAAACCTAGTTGAATTCATCTGGTGCTAGGGTTTCAACATCCCCAATTCAACTTTAAATAAAATTTAAACATGTTGCAACATGATCAAGCAAGGACAACAGGGGCTGAGCTAGGGCTATGACAAAATGACTATCTCATGACAGTAGAGATGGCCAATGGAGACATAGGCAACGCCCTACGACGCGTACCTCTGTGCCTAGGAGGACATGCACACTCCTGGCTTAGTGGTGTCCCGCGGAACTCAATCCAAAATTGGGCGGACTTCGAGCATGTTTTCCTTAACAATTTCTAAGGAAGTACCATCGCCCAAGGAGCAGAGCTGACCTCCATAGCATAATCCAGGAAGACAAGCAGTCAGTCCGTGACTATCACAAAAAAACACTTCCGTGATTATACGTGTTTGTCATAGTAGGTCACATCTTCTATCATGCATGTAAATCCATGACGATTTTATGACAAAATAAAGATAGTCATACCTGTGCTGTCGTAGAAGTGTTCCATGACAAAAATCATTTTTCATCACGGAAGTGTTCACTTTTATGATGATAAATGGAGCGTCATGGAAGTGATTTCGTCAGGGGTAACCGTCACGTGGCAGCCATCATAATGGATCGCTGTTAATCTATCGGGTGCTGATTTTAGGTACGATACCCACTAACAGCCAAGACTGGTAACATGCAAGTGCACAGGGCTGTTGTATCACTTTCATGTGATAAATAGAGTGTTGAACCCACATGGAGCAAATAGGAAGGCACCACAAACCCCACCACTAGGTTGTCACTTTCACGCAGCCATATACGCACCCAAAACGGACTTTGGAAATAGTCCACTCTATCATTGCTAGGGAAACTGAATAAAAAGGGATTTAAATAAACTCCTAACAAGAAGAATAAAAACAAGAATTAAGTGACACTAAGTTAGTAGGGACGGTGCTTGAGTAGTAAACATTCTCGAGGGTTCCGGAATCACTATCGCATACTAACTATCATATCCTCTAGTAACTGGTCAAATGCATAACTAGGCGGATCCGGGTACAGTACAAGTCCTACTCGAAGTAGACTTCGTGCCTGATACATCCATTTTACATCATGTTTACCTATTGTTATTTATAATGTTTTATGCATAATAATGCTTTTTGCAGTAATTCTAATGCCTTCTCTCATAATATGCAAGGCTCACGCAAAGAGGGAGAATACCGACAGCTAGAATTTTGGACCTGAAAAAGCTACGTCAGGCTACCTATTCTGCACAACTCCAAATGAGCTGAAACTTCACGGAGAATTTTTATGGAATATATAAGAATTATTGGAGCAAAGTACCAAAGGGGTGATGTCTACTACACAACTTTCTTCTTGTAGACGTTGTTGGGCCTCCAAGTGCACATGTTTGTAGGATAGTAGCAAATTTCCCTCAAGTGGATGACCTAAGGTTTATCAATCCGTGGGAGGCGTAGGATGAAGATAGTCTCTCTCAAACAACCTTGTAACCAAATAACAAAGAGTCTCTTGTGTCCCCAACACACCCAATACAATGGTAAATTGTATAGGTGCACTAGTTCAGCAAAGAGATGATGATACAAGTGCAATATGGATGGTAGATATAGGTTTTTGTAATCTGAAAATATAAAAACAGCAAGGTAACTAATGATAAAAGTGAGCAAAAACGGTATTGCAATGCATTGAAACAAGGCCTAGGGTTCATACTTTCACTAGTGCAAGTTCTCTCAACAATAATAACATAATTGGATCATATAACTATCCCTCAACATGCAACAAAGAGTCACTCAAAAGTCACTAATAGTGGAGAACAAACGAAGATATTATTATAGGGTACGAAACCACCTCAAAGTTATTCTTTCTAATCGATCTATTCAAGAGTCCGAAGTAAAATAACACGAAGCTATTCTTTCCGTTAGATCTATCCTAGAGTTCATACTAGAATAACACCTTAAGACACAAATCAACCAAAACCCTAATGTCACCTAGATACTCCAATGTCACCTCAAGTATCCGTGGGTATGATTATATGATATGCATCACACAATCTCAGATTCATCTATTCAACCAACACAAAGAACTTCAAAGAGTGCCCCAAAGTTTCTATAGGAGAGTCAAGACCAAAACGTGTGCCAACCCCTATGCATAAGTTCATAAGGTCACGGAACTCGCAAGTTGATCACCAAAACATACATCAAGTGGATCACATGAATATCCCATTGTCACCATAGATAAGCACATGCAAGACATACATCAAGTGTTCTCAAATCCTTAAAGACTCAACCCGATAAGATAACTTCAAAGGGAAAACTCAATCCATTACAAGAGAGTAGAGGGGGAGTGTAACACCCCCAGTGTCATGTTGTAGTAACCCTGTGTGATTAAACTAATCATTTTTTCAAACAGTGGTTAATCACCTTTGTTCAATATCCCATTTGAAATTCCAGTCAATTCAAATTCAAGTGAAGTTTGAAGTTGATAAAAAGTTGATGGCAAAATGTTCATCATTTGTCAAAAATTCCATAGCAAATGATTGTTAAGGAAAACAACATCACCTCCAAGCCAAGATGGACTATAGCAATTAAAATAGTGTCATTTTGGCATTTCAAAATGCTATTTTATTTGTCCAAAATCCAAATGGGTTTGGTTGCCCCTCAAACTTTTTGTGGCAATGCCAAATACTACAAAGAATTTAAGTGGCCTAGTTCCACAATTTTTTTTAAAGTCTTTTGGTTGCCCAAACCTTTTCCCTAGCTATCTCTGTTTTGAATATAAAAAAAGAAAAACAGGCCAAAGGCCCCTGGCCTCGCCCCGGGCCTCGGCCCACCTAGCCCGCCCACGCTGGTGGGGGGATAAGACCAAGTCTCCCCCTCGGCCTCGTCAGCACCCGGGATCTTTTCCCTTCACCCTCGCTCGTTCCCCCTCTCTCACGCGCTCGCTGCTCCCGAGCGCCACCGTCGCCGTGCGCCGGTCAATCCCGCGGCCACCAGGCCTCTCCAGCCTCGCCGACCTATCCTAGAGCTCCAGCGCCATCGTCCTCGTCTGGTGCCACTGGACCACGCTGGGGGCCACTGGAGCGCCCGCCTCGACTTCTTCTTCCTCTTCTGCTCCGCCGTCACCGTGCTGCATCGCCACCGCGGCCACTGTCACCGTCTTGCCTCGCTGACAGGTCCGTCCGCTCTATCATCGACCGCTACTCCTTCTCCGACCACGAGCTCGATCTCAGCGCCACCTCACCGACCGGATCGACGCCGTTTTCTCTGTTCGGTCGCTGCGACTTCTCCGATGAACGTCGCCCTTTTGCTACTACTAAACCCTCGCCGAGCCTTTCTTGAGCCCCACGGTGAGTAGACGAGTGAAACCCCTCTCCTCTCCCTCCTTTCCGTGTTGTAGCTCGCCTCCCCGCCATGCCCGAGCCCGTCACCGCCTGGCAAGTCACCGCCACGTCTCCGTCGACCAAATGGCCTCGGGACCGTGTCCATCGACCTCACACATGCACGTAGAGTGCGCCTGTCCTTTTTAGTTTGAACCATAACGCATGACATCGCCGTTTTCGCCGACACCCGTAGAGCTCTGTCGCTGACCTAGCCGCCCGCAAAGATTCCAGCCGTTACGGCCCGCGCCACCACCATGGTTGGATGCCGCCCAACCTCACTGTTCGAACGCACCCTCGCACGCTCGGAACCGAGCCCCGTAGTGCGATTCTGACGCTCTCCAGTGAACTCGCCACCGCGGGAGGCTCGCCGGAGCTCCTCCGGCGCCGCCGCTGACCTGGCAAGCGTGGGGCCCACCCCTGTGAGGCTGACCGTGGGCCCCAGCGCCTCAGTTGACCGCGTTGACTACGGTCAACATGGGCACTGTTCACCCCCTCCCGCTGACTTGTGGGCCCCAACGCTTATTTTAAGATAATTAAGTTTTTAAACTAATCTGCTAAGTAGAATACTCACTGACACATGGGGCCCACGCCCCTAATTAACCCTGTGGGATTAATTAATCCATTGTTAACCCATAGAGGCTGACATGTGGGGCCTAGTGGCCCCACTGGGCAGGTTTGACCTGGTCAGCTGCTCTGTTGACTGCTGACGTCATCAACACATTATGCTGACATATTCCATTTCTGTTAATATAAATAATTTCAGAAAATGTTTTAAATTTTAGAAATTCATAGAAAATAAATCGTAACTCGGATGAAAATGTTTTCTACATGAAAGTTGCTCAAAACGACGAGACGAATCCGAAAACGCGGTCCGTTTACCTATAAGATGCCTCTAACTATCTGAACATAGAACATTCCCCCTCTGGTCATCTGTTTGACATAGGTCCGGAACCGGGAATACCTTCCCAGTTGATTTCCCCCTTCACCTATATCGTGCAGCACTACGTTAGAACACTCCTAGCACTGTGTATTGCCATAATATGCCTTGTGATGCCTTGTTTTCTCTGTATTTACTGTTTCTTCCCCCCTCTTCTCTCCGGTAGACCCCGTGACTAATGCTGCCCTTGTGATCGACTACGTCGACGACGACCCTTCTTCCCTTCCAGCGGAGCTTCCAGGCAAGCCCCCCTTTGATCATCCCGATATCGCCCATTCCATTCTCTCATGTTTGCATTAGATTTTGCTATTGTAATTGATTGCTCCTATTCTGATGCATAGCCATATTTTGTAACCTGCTTATTGTTACCTACCTGCTTATCCTAAACTGCTTAGTATAGGTTGGTTAGTGATCCATCAGTGACCCCCACCTGGTCCTTGTTGCCCCTGCTTCATCATCGATCACTTGATCAATGTGATTGGCGACCAGAGCCCGACACCTCACATTACATCACGCCCCTTTTGTTGCTCGACACTACAGAGTTACCACCGAGTGCCAAGGGTGGTACCTCATACATCACTCCTGATGCGATCTCTATAGTATAGCTATTCGATCATGGTCATTGAGGGTGATTCCTCCTTAACCACTTCCGATACGACTCTGTCGTGCAACCCCTCAAGTGTGAACCTCGAGGGTGGTTCCTCTTACGTTCACCTTGATGATTACATCGAGTGGAATCCACCGAGGGTGGTTCCTCAGGGTTCCCCTTGGTGTTAGACACACAGTTACTATGGTTACTATGACTTTACACTGAACCATGTTACTAAAGACAGGTCGGCCCTGAGGGGTACCCGTGTGAGCTTAATTGTGAGTGATGTGGAGTCGGGTTGACCTGGAAGGTGCCCACGAGATACTTACTAGGCGTGGCCGGGCCTTCTTAGCCCTTGTTGCAAGTCCTCGAGACGGGGCGATGTCACATCGATCATGAGTCTCTGCTCATTACCGCGCGTTCCTAATCCACTATGATTTGGACATTTGATCCGAGGGGCCTCTGGCCTGATAGCACTAACCATCACGTGGGAAAAAGTATGGGCACTCTGCGTCGTATGTATCAGCCGAAAGCTCAACGGACGTCGGCGATGAAGCGGCGCGCGCCGGGTTGGACTGGAACGCCTCGCCTTGTATAAAGGGGGCTAGGTCTGCTCACCGGCCGCATACGCAACATGTAGGAGTGTAAAGGGCGATGGGCCCAAGACCCCTGTGCGCTTAGGATGTAGACCAGCGTGTTGGCCTCTCTGACGAGCCTACGTAGGACTGCGGTGTGTTGATCAGCCAAGGGCGGTCATGGCCTGATGGTGTGTCCAGTCGGAGTTGATCGAGCGTGTTGGGTAAGTTGGTGCACCCCTGCAGGGAAGAAAACATCTATCGATAGCTTGTCCTAAGGTAACAGACACTCGGAGTTGTATCCCGATTGATACAACTAGAACTGGATACTTGTGATGAGAAATGGATAGTATGGCTCTGGGATGGCTTTCTCGCAGGGGTCGAGGAAGGATCTCTAGGCGAGGTTGATAACACTACTACTACTTTACATTATGTTGATCTATACTCTTCTAAATGCTGCAAGATGCTTGAAGATGCTAGTCTTTGATAGGCTAGGCTTTCTCCTTCTCTTCTGGCATTCTACAGTCTAGTCCACAGATACATCCCATTCCTTTCATATAGATGCATACTTAGTTTAGATCTGATGTAAGTCTTGCGAGTACTTTGGATGAGTACTCATGGTTGCTTTGCTACCTCTTTTTTCCCCATACCCTATTGTTGCGACAAGATGATGGATCCCAGGGGCCGGACGACACCACTAGTGACTACTACTACCCCGAGGGTGCCTACTACTATGTGATGGCCGCTGACGACCTGGAGTAGTTAGGAGGCTCCCAGGCAGGAGGCCTTGCCTTTTCGATCGTTGTTGCTTTTGTGCTAGCGTTCTTAAGGCAAATTTGTTAACCTATGTCTGTACTCAGATATTGTTGCTTCCGCTGACTCTTGTATATTCGAGCTTGTGTATTCGAGCCCTCGAGGCCCCTGGCTTGTAATATAAAGTTTGTATCATTTTAATTTATGTCTAGAGTTGTGTTGTGATATCTTCCCGTGAGTCCTTGATCTTGATCGTATACATTTGCATGTATGATTAGTGTACGATTGAATCAAGGGCGTCACAGAGAAAGATCATAAGATCCAACTATAATAGCAAAGCTCACGATACATCAAGATCGTGCTGAATCAAGAACATGAGAGAGAGAGAGATCAAACACATAGCTACTGGTACATACCCTCAGCACCGAGGGTGAACTACTCCCTCCTCGTCATGGAGAGCGCTGGGATGATGAATATGGCCACCGGCGATGGATCCCCCCTCCGGCAGGGTGCCGGAATGGGGTCCTGATTGATTGTTGGTGGCTACAGAGGCTTGCGGCGGCGGAACTCCCGATCTAAGTTATTTTTTTGGAAGTTTGGGGATACATAAGAGGCGTTGGCATTGGGAACAAGTCAGGGGGGTCCGCTCGAATTGTGATGAAGCTGCTAGAATTGCTAAACCAGATGAAAAAGATAAACATAGACCTGTTGTTGGCATGCCCGTTGTCTCAGTTAAAATAGGAGATCATTGTTATCATGGTTTATGTGACATAGGTGCTAGCGTGAGTTCTATTCCTTTTACCTTATATCAAGAAATTATGAATGACATAGCACCCGCTGAAATAAAAGACATAGTTGTTACTATTAAGCTTGCTAATAGAGACACCATCACACCACTTGGGATTGTAAGATATGTTGAAGTCTTGTGTGGGAAAATAAAATACCCTACTGATTTTCTAGTTCTTGGTTCCCCACAAGATGACTTTTGTCCCATTATCTTTGGTAGACCTTTCTTGAACACCGTTGACGCTAAAATAGATTGTGAGAAGCAAATTGTCAATGTTAGTTTTAGTGATGAGTCTCATGAGTTTAATTTCTCTAAGTTTTGTAGAAATCATCATAAGAAAGAATTGCCTAGTAAGGACGAAATAATTGGTCTTGCTTCTATTGTCGTGCCTCGTACTAACCCACTAGAACAATATTTGCTAGACCATGAAAATAATATGCATATGCATGAAAGAAATGAGATAGATAAAATTTTCTTTGAACAACGACCTCTGCTTAAAGACAATTTGCCTATTAAAACTCTAGGAGGTCCTCCTCCACCAAAAGTTGATCCTGTGTTTGAATTAAAACAATTGCCAGACACTTTGAAATATGCTTATCTTAGTGAGAAAAGATATATCCTGTTATTATTATTAGTGCTAACCTTTCAGAACATGAAGGAGAAAGATTATTCAAGGTTCTGAAGAAGCACCAAGCTGCTATTGGATATACTCTTGATGATTTAAAGGGCATTAGTCCCACTCTCTGCCAGCATAAGAATAATATGGAACCTGATGCTAAACCCGTTGTTGATCACCAACGACGTTTGAATCCTAAAATGAAAGAAGTGGTAACTGGTAAAAACTAAAATATTGAAGCTTCTGGAAGCAGGTATAATCTATCCTGTAGCTGATAGTGGATGGGTAACTCTTGTTCATAGTGTGCCTAAGAAAAGAGGTATTACTGTTGTTCCTAACGATAAGAATGAAATTATCCCACAAAGAATTATCACTGGTTATAGAATGGCAATTGATTTTAGAAAATTAAATAAAGCTACTAGAAAAGATCATTACCCGCTACCTTTTATTGATCAAATTCTAGAAAGATTATGTAAGCACACACACTTTTGTTTCCTTGATGGATATTCTGCTTTTCCTCAAATACCTGTTTCACAACCTGATCAAGAGAAAACCACCTTTACTTGTCCCATTGGAACTTACGCTTATAGAAGTATGCCTTTTGGTTTATGTAATGCACCTACTACCTTTCAAAGATGTATGACTGCTATATTCTCTGATTTTTATGAAAAGATTGTTGAGGTTTTCATGGATGATTTTTCCATTTACGGAACTTCTTTTGATGATTTCTTAAGCAACCTTGATCGAGTTTTGCACAGATGCGAGCAAACTAATCTTGTCTTGAATTGGGAGAAGTGCCACTTTATGGTTAATGAAGGTATTGTTTGGGGGCATAAAATTTCTGAACGAGGTATTGAGGTGGATAAAGCTAAAGTTGATGCAATTGAGAAAATGCCATGTCCTAAAGATATCAAAGGTATTCGTAGTTTCCTCGGTCATGCTAGTTTCTATAGAAGATTTATTAAAGACTTCTATGAAATTCTAGGCCTCTTACCAATCTTTTACAAAAGGATGTTCCATTTGTTTTTTCTGATGACTGTGTAGAAGCCTTTGAAACACTTAAGAAAGCCTTGATTTCTGCACCTATTGTACAACCACCTGATTGGAACTTGCCTTTTGAAATTATGTGTGATGCTAGTTGGTGCTGTTCTAGGACAAAGAGTTGATAAGAAATTAAATGTTATTCATTATGCCATTAAAACTCTAGACAGTGCCCAACGCAATTATGCTACTACTGAGAAAGAATTTTAGCAGTGATGTTTGCCTGTGATAAATTTAGATCTTACACTGTTGATTCTAAGGTGATTGTTCACATCGATCATGCTGCTATAAAATATCTTATGGAAAAGAAAGTTGCTAAACCTATACACATTAGGTGGGTTCTTTTGCTACAAGAATTTGGCTTACATATCACTAATGGAAAAGGAACCGAGAACCCCGTTGCTGATAACCTGTCTAGGCTAGAAAATATTCTTGATGAACCACAACCTATTAATGATAGTTTTCCAGATGAACAATTAGCTGCAATAAATATTTCTCAAAACAATCCTTGGCATGCTGACTATGCTAATTACATTATTGATAAATACATACCACCTAGTTTCACATACCAACAAAAGAAAAAATTCTTCAATGATTTAAGACATTACTTTTGGGATGACCCACATATTTATAAAGAAGGAGTAGATGCTATTATTGGAAGTTGTGTACCTGAGCATGAACAGGGGAAAATCCTACGAAAATGTCACTCCGAAGCTTATGAAGGACATCATGCGGGAGATAGAACTGCTCACAAGGTATTACAATCTGGTTTTTATTGGCCTACTCTCTTCAAGGATGCCCGTAAGTTTGTTTTATCTTGTGATGAATGTCAGAGAATTGGAAATATAGGTAAGCATCAAGAAATGCCTATGAGTTATTCACTTGCTGTTGAACCATTTGATGTTTGGGGATTTGATTACATGGGGCCTTTTCCTTCCTCTATTGGGTATACACATATTTTGGTTGTTGTTGATTATGTTACTAAGTGGGTAGAAGCTATTCCAACTAGTAGTGTTGATCACAACACCTCTATTAAAATGCTTAAGGAAGTTATTTTCCCAAGGTTTGGAGTCCCTAGATATTTAATGACTGATGGTGGTTCACACTTTATTCATGGTGCTTTCCGTAAAATGCTTGCTAAATTATGATGTTAACCATATAATAGTATCACCTTATCATCCTCAGTCTAGTGGTCAAGTTGAACTTAGCAATAGAGAAATAAAATTAATTTTACAAAAAAATGTCAATAGGTCCCGAAAGAATTGGTCTAAGAAATTATATGATGCACTTTGGGCTTATAGAACAACATATAAAAATCCTATGGGTATGTCTCCTTATCAAATGGTTTATGGAAAAGCTTGCCATTTGCCTCTTGAGTTAGAACATAAATAATATTGGGAAATTAAACAACTCAACTATGATTTCAAACTTGCCAGTGAAAAGTGGTTATTTGATATTAACTCACTAGATGAATGGAGAACCCAAGCTTATGAAAATGCCAAGTTATTTAAAGAAAAAGTTGAAAGATGGCATGATAAAAGAATCCAAAAGTGCGAGTCCAAGGTTGGAGAATATGTTCTTTTGTAGAACTCTCGTTTCAGATTCTTTGCAGGAAAACTCCTTTCCAAATGGGAAGGATCATATGTTATCGAGGAGGTATATCGATCTGGAGCCATAAAAATAAATAATACCAAAGGTACCATCCCGAAGGTTGTCAATGGGCAAAGAATAAAACATTATATCTCAGGTACGCCCATTAATTTTCAAAGAAATATTATTCAAACTATGACACCAGAAGAACACATAAAGAAACCTTCCGGAACACTCTAAAATCATGAAAAAGGAGGAGGTACGTGATACGGTGAGTAAACGGACTCTGAAAAATCCGCAAAAATATTTTCTATCAGTTTTGGAATATATTAAAAATTATGAAAATAAGAAACAACTAGGAAGGCAACCCTAGTGGGCACAAGACACCAAGGCGCTCCTGGCTTGCCAGGCGCGCCCAGGTGGGTTATGCCCACCTCGGGTACCTTCTGGACTCTGGTTTTTCTTCCGTTTGCTTGTTTCCTAAGATAAAAAAACCTTTATATACCCCAAAACCTATTGACCACCGTATCACAGAGAAATCTTTTGTTTTCTTTTCCTTGTTGTTTCTGGCCAGATCTGAAAAATACTGAAGGAAATATGCCCTAGATGCAATAATAAAGTTGTTATTTATATTTCCTTATCTCACGATAAATGTTTATTATTCATGCTAGAATTGTATTAACCGGAAACTTGATACATGTGTGAATACATAGATAAAATAGAGTGTCCCTAGTATGCCTCTACTTGACTAGCTCGTTAATCAAAGATGATTAAGTTTCCTAGCCATGGACATGTGTTGTCATTTGATGAACGGGATCACATCATTAGAGAATGATGTGATGGACTAGACCCATCTGTTAGCTTAGCACTATGATCGTGTAGTTTATTGCTATTGCTTTCTTCATGACTTATACATGTTCCTGTGACTATGAGATTATGCAACTCCCGAATACCGGGGGAGCACTTAGTGTGCTATCAAACGTCACAACGTAACTGGGTGATTATAAAGATGCTCTACAGGTGTCTCCGATGGTGTTTGTTGAGTTGGCATAGATCGAGATTAGGATTTGTCACTTGGATCATAGAAGAGGTATCGCTGGGCCCTCTTGGTAATGCAGATCACTATAAGCCTTGCGAACAACGTAACTAATGAGTTAGTTGCAGGATGATACATTACAGAACGAGTAAAGAGACTTGCCGATAACGAGATTGAACTAGGTATGATGATACCGACGATTGAATCTTGGGCAAGTAACATACCGATGACAAAGGGAACAACGTATGTTGTTATGCGGTTTGACTAATAAAGATCTTCGTAGAATATGTAGGAGCCAATATGAGCATCCAGATTCCTCTATTGGTTATTGACCGGAGATGTGTCTCGGCCATGTCTACATAGTTCTTGAACCCATAGGGTCCGCACGCTTAACGCTCGATGACGATTTGTATTATGAGTTATGTGATTTGATGACCGAAGTTTGTTCGGTGTCCCAGATGAGATCACGGACATGACAAGGAGTCTCTAAATGGTCGAGACGTAAAGATCGATATATTGGAAGGCTATATTCGGACATCGGAAAGGTTCTGAGTGGTTCGGGTATTTTTTGGAGTACCGGAGAGTTACGAGAATTCGCCGGGGGAAGTATTGGGCCTTCATGGGCCTTAGTGGAAAGGAGAGAGGGGCCACAATGGGAGGCCGCGCCCCCCATGGGTTGTTCTGAATTGGACTAGGGAGGGGGCGGCGCCCCCCTCTTTCCTTCTCCCTCTCCTCTCCTTCCTTCTTCTCCTACTTGGACTAGGAAAGGGGGAAACCTGCTCCTACTAGGAGTAGGAATCCCCCCTTTGGGCGCGCCCCTGGTGGCCAGCCCTCCTCCTCCTCCCCTCCTTTATATATGAGGGACGGGGGCACCCCATAGACACACAAGTTGACAATTGTCTTAGCCGTGTGCGGTGCCCCCTCCACATATTTCCACGGTCATATCATTGTAGTACTTAGGCGAAGCCCTGCGTCGGTAACTTCATCATCACCGTCATCACGCCGTCATGCTGATGAAACTCTCCCTCGTCCTCAACTGGATCAAGAGTACGTGGGATGTCACCGAGCTGAATGTGTGTAGATCGCGAAGGTGCCGTGCGTTCGGTACTTGATCGGTCGGATCGCGAAGACGTTCGACTACATCAACCGCGTTACATAACACTTCCGCTTTTGGTCTACGAGGGTACGTGAACACACTCTCCCCTCTCATTGCTAGGCATCTCCTAGATAGATCTTGATTGATCGTAGGAAAATTTTGAAATGCTGCGTTCCCCATAGTGGTATTAGAGCCAGGTTTATGCGTAGATGTTATATCCACGAGTAGAACACAAAGGAGTTGTGGGCGTGGGTATATACATATTGCTTGCCGTCACTAGTTGTTTCTTGATTCGGCGGTATTGTTGGATGAAGTGGCCCGGACCGACATTACATGACCGTGTTCATGAGACTGGTTCTACCGACGTTCTTTGCACACAGGTGGCTCGCGGGTGTCAGTTTCTCCAACTTTAGTTGAATCGGATTCAATGAACGTGGTTCTTTCTGAAGATCAAAAAGCAATCACTATACTGCATTTTGGTTTTTGATGCGTAGGTAAGAACGGTTCTTGCTAAGCCCGTAGCAGCCACATAAAACTTGCAACAACAAAGTAGAGGACGTCTAACTTGTTTTTGCAGGGCATGCTGTGATGTGATATGGTCAAGACGTGATTATATAAATTGTTGTATGAGATGATCATGTTTTGTAACATAGTTATCTGCAACTGGCAGGAGCCATATGGTTGTCGCTTTATTGTATGAAATGCAATCGCCATGTAATTGCTTTAGTTTATCACTAAGCGGTAGTGATAGTCGTGGAAGCAATAGTTGGCGAGAGGACAACGATGCTTAAATGAAGATCAAGGTTTCAAGCCGGCGATGATGGTGATCATGACGGTGCTTTGAAGATGGAGATCAAAGGCACAAGATGATGATTGCCATAACATATCACTTATATTGATTGCATGTGACGTTTATCCTTTATGCATCTTATTTTGCTTAGTATGGCGGTAGCATTATAAGAGATGATCTCTCACTATATTTATAGGTATAAGTGTTCTCCCTGAGTATGCACCATTGCTACAGTTCGTCATGCCGAGACACCACGTGATGATCGGGTGTGATAAGCTCTACGTTCACATACAACGGGTGCAAGCCAGTTTTGCACAAGCAGAATACTCGGGTTAAACTTGACGAGCCTAGCATATGCAGATATGCCCTCGGAACACTAAGACCGAAAGGTCGAGTGTGAATCATATAGTAGATATGATCAACATAGTGATGTTCACCATTGAAAGCTACTCCATCTCACGTGATGATCGGACATGGTTTAGTTGATATGGATCACGTGATCACTTAGATGATTAGAGGGATGTCTATCTAAGTGGGAGTTCTTAAGTAATATGATTAATTGAACTTTAATTTATCATGAACTTAGTACCTCATAGTATTTTGCATATCTATGTTGTAGATTAATTGCTTGCATATAGCTTCCCCGTTTTATTTATGATATGTTCCTAGAGAAAACTATGTTGAAAGATGTTAATAGCAATGATGCGAACTAGCTCCGTGATCTGAGGTTTATCCTCATTGCTACACAGAAGAATTATGTCCTTGATGCACCGCTAGGTGACAGACCTTTTGCAGGAGCAGATGCAGATGTTAGGAAAGTTCGACAAGCTCGGTATGATGACTACTTGATAGTTTAGTGCACCATACTTTACGGCTTAGAACCGTGACTTCAAAAACATTTTGAACACCACGGAGCATATGAGATGTTCCAAGAGCTGAAATTGGTATTTCAGACTCATGCCCATGTTAAGAGGTATGAGACCTCTGACAAGTACTTTTCCTACAAGATGCAGGAGAATAGCTCAACCAGTGAGCATGTGCTCAGATTTTCTGACTACTATGATCACTTGAATCAAGTGGGAGTTTATCTTCGAGATAAGATAATGATTGACAGAGTTCTCTAGTCACTATCACCAAGTTACTGGAACTTCGTGATGAACTATAATATGCTAGGGATGAGGAAAACGAATCCCGAGCTCTTCGTGATGCTGAAATTGGCGAAGGTAGAAATCAAGAAAAGCATCAAATGTTGATGGTTGACAAAACCACTAGTTTCAAGTAAAAGGGCAAGGGAGAGAAAGGGAACTTCAAGAAGAATGGCAAGCAAGTTCCCACTCCCGTGAAGAAACCCAAAGCTAGACCTAAGCCTGAAATTGAGTGCTTCTACTGTAAAGGAAATGGTCACTGGAAGCGGAACTACGCCAAACTTCATCATCACCGTCATCACGCCGTCGTGCTGACGAAACTCTCCCTCAGCCTCAACTGGATCAAGAGTATGAGGGATGTCACCGAGCTGAAAGTGTGCAGATTGCGGAGATGCTGAACAAGTTTAATTACAACATGAGCTAATCGATATTTCAAAACTACACATAGCATCACTACTTTCGACTCGACACAGGGACCGGAGCATGGATGAAGCCGCCATCTCTCGTGATGGTCATGAAATCGCGGGCGTTGTCAGCCTGCATTTGTAGCGTTGTGTCTATCTCACTGTTGTACGGTTGATATATGAGGTAGAACCGCCCCGAGGTACGAAGGACATCTTGATGGATGATTTCCGCAAACTCCAACTAGATGTGAAAGAATTCTTGTCTGATGTCCACGTCCTAGATTGCCGACAAGCTTGCGGCCCAATCTTTGAGATTATTTGGTAGTAGAAGGTGATTATGGTCCCGTACGATTGCCCGCATGTGCTGGAGGGCGTAGTAGGCATCCTTATGACCGCCAGGAGGCTGCTTGACGCAGGGGAACATCATAGTGTGGGCGAACATGTGCTTGCCGTACCTACGAACTGGCCTGGTGAAGGTGCCTCCAGATCTGGCGTAGCCAGGGAGAACATCATCAAGAACTTTCTTGATATTTGTGTAGTCTTTCTTCGACTGACGGTCCGAGTCAAAATACATGGCCATGGAATATTTCGGGCTTAAGAGGATGAGTGTGCAATGTGTGTCACTGCACAAAATAGGGAATGCTAGAACAAAAAAGAACGATCGAAATCTAAGAAATCATATGTTACGGGGCGGTGAGGGGATGACTTACTCGGGAAAGTAAGGCACGAGGAAGTTATCCTTATCTGGGCTTGCCAGAATGACGCCTTCGAGGTAAGAACTCGCGACTTGCCGGTCCCCAGCGCTGCCCAAGATCTTGGCATGCATGTAGAAGGGATCGACTATCACGATGTCCGGGGTCTTGTCTCTAATGATCCGCATCTCCATACTCAGCGAAAATAGTCGAATGAAGGTGTAGTGCAGCGGATGAAGGTTAAACATAGCGAATATGTCATCAAACTGCAGGACGATCGTACCCCCGATGGCATTATCCACAAAGCCCTTGCCCTCTGGAACCTTGGCCACGAAAACCGGGTATGCCACTTCATTCTCGAAGAAACACCACTTCTCCAAAGAAAGAACACTGTCATGCAAGCTCCGCATAGCACTGGTTGCAGCATTGAGCAGATTAGTCGGTAGCATCGGCCTACCCGCCACATGCCCTCCTCGAGATATCCTTAGGTGAAGGTGGACTGTCCTAAGCACGGATCGTACTCGGTGCCGGCTGGCTGGCACCCTTGTTACTCTTTCTTTTCCATCCCTTCTTCTTCTGCTATAATGGGATCGAGTTCTGCTCATAGACCGCCTTCTTGAGTGTGTTGGGGCTGACAATATTTGGCACCTCGGCTATCTGAGGTTCGGTGAAGGCGGCAGCTGGAGGCGTCTCCTGAGAACTGAACGCCAGATGATGCCTGTTACAATTTGGTTTCTCCGCGGTACCAGCATGATCGCGGTCGTCTTTTTCAGGGTTAGGTTCTTGAGAAGGAGGCCCGAAGAATTCGTCACCGTACCCATGTTCGGCAAAGTACTTATCGACGTTGGTAAATGTACCGTCGTCGTTGTCGTCGTCGTCCGAATCCTGTGCAATATGCATGTTCGGATCCTGTGCCATAGGGATGTCCGGCATGTCCGGTAGCAAACGAATCTGGCTCTTCGGCCAAAGCAGGGGCCAGCTTACGCAGGTGCTGAGGGTCATCACATCATCTTCGTCGGCCCCAGCGGGTCGAATCGGAGGTAACAACTCGTCGCAGCCTGGCAGCACCCGAACTAGTTCAACCCTATACACGGTGGGTGGCATCGGATTACCGTGGAACACGGGGTTGCCCAGTTGAATGATTCTGCCCTTGGCGACATCGATCAACTCGCCGCCCACGAAGTGCAGGAGAGTGCATGGAACGTCAGCGGCGCCCTGCGAAAACATGTAGGGCGTCAGGGATGCCCATTCAAAGGCAAGGAGATGAAGTCATCGGCCGAGAGGCTTAATTAGTTACCGTGATGGCGTTGAACTCGGCTAATGTCGAGGCACTGCCAACGGTGGGCGTGCAACTGACGGAGGGGCCGCTTGCTGCCGAGGTGCCGGCCGGCGTACACCCGGGTGCATTAAGCTCCAATGCCTGTGCCAGCGTCGGAGACACCAATACCGCCTCCGCCGGAGACACCAATGGCACCGCATGCGTGTTGTGCGAGTTGCTGGCCGTGAAGCTGGGAACCAGGGGCGGCCCTTGTTGGCCTCCTGCAATCCATGCCTGCAGCCCCTCAATCAAGGTAGGCACAATGGTGGTGAGCGTCGATCCCAGTTGTTGTTGCACTTGCTCTTGGACAATCTCTGGAATCCGTGCCACTTGTGCCTTGAGTTCTTGAACCTCGTGCAACTGGCTTTTCGAGCTGGTCTTTCTCTCCTTTCGCCCACCAGCGTTATAGTATGACGACCATTTTGTGGACAAGCCTTTGCCGGCCACACGACCAGCTGACGATGGCTTACTGTGCTTATCCTTGTTTTTCATTACGTTCAACGCCCTATTTAGAGTGCTGTCTCAAGGGATGCTCTGAGATGACCGCGCGCTACTGCTTTCAGTCTCCTGCGGAAGGAATGTGAACCATTTAGAAATTTGGCTTCATTAATTAGAATGCAACCATATGGAGCTAATTACGCGGGGGTGTATTCCTTACCAGAACACGCTCAAGCGCCCTGGTCTTCGGATCCGTGGTAAGCTCCTTTGTTACCGGGTCCTCCTTGTACCGGGCCCTGACATAGTTCCTGGTCTGCTTGTCACAGTATTTCTCGAAGCGGGGCGGTAGGCCTTGCTCGGCACGCTCCGCGTCCTCCTTGTCGCATATAGGCTCCGCCACTCTGTAACCGCCAGGACCGAGTTTGTGTTCCCCTAAGTTCAACTCCCACATTTCTTTCCCGCACTAACTTGATTCGGAGGTTGCGCTGCTCTCGCACTTGATCTTGAACTCCCTGTAGTCATCTTCGCTGATTGAAGGATTTTTCGCCTTGATCTTCTCATAACTATCACCTTTGTCAATCATTCTCTCCACCGTGCTTTTCCAAGTAGACAAGGCCGTGCTCATCGTCGTGAGGGCGGCACTGTTCACTTTATTCCCTGAGAGGCGTGTGTTTGCAAAGTCAGCGGGGAACTTGTATCGTTCGTGCAGCTTTGTGAAGAGGAGGCTGCGCAAATTCCCTTGGTACTTATGCCTTAGGTTCTCGGTGTTGATTGAGACGGTGCTCCAGAGAATGCACCCGAGCTGAAGCGAGTACCCCTTGACTAATTCTTTGGGTGTCGTTGGATGCCCCTCGGAGTTCACTTCAGTAAATTCCTCCTTGATGGTGCGGAGCACGTTCGGGCGCCGGTCCTTCCGTTGCCTCTTTAGTTGGCTGCCATCTGTGCGTGTGCTGCCATCATCATTGGTGGCATCCTCGGCGGCACCATCAGTGGTGTCATCCCCGACGCCACTAGGGGTTGTGTAGTCAGGATCGGTGTCTTCCGCGGCGTCCTCATAGCGGTGAGGTTCTTCCTCCATCTCCTGGGACAGCTCCCCGAATTGCTTGCCCGAACCGCCAGCCTCATCGTTGTGGGCCATGTTTCGCTCTAAATAGGAAAAAAGTTTGGTCAAAAACTTAGTTATTGTCAAGGAACAAGATCATGGTCTCATCATTTAGGGTTTGTCGACACCGAGGCATCCTAAAAGCTAAGATTTTATCATTTAGGGTTTGTCGACGCCGAGGCACCCTAAAAGCCTAAGCTTTCATCATTTAGGTTTTTATCGACACTGAGGCACCCTAAAAGCCAAGGTTTTATAATTTATGGTTTGTCGACACCGAGGTATCCTAAAAGCTAAGCTGGGAAGGAGAATTCTAAGTTGGGCCTAATCACTTGGCTCTATTGCCACCTATGGTTTAATGCAGCAAGAATAAAGGGGCAGTTGATCCTACTTAATTAAGTACTATGATACCCCAGCCTATGCATTAGTCACAAGTACCCCATATGTCCTATTTTTAGCAAAGTCATGCTAAAATTCACGGAAAATTTCAGCATGACCTTTGTTGAAAATAGGACATATGGAGTACCCGAATTTGCCGGAACGGAAGTTAATCGACATTCCAGCAAACTCAAGGGCCTCTCGGGGTACCTGCAAAATCATCATGACATGATGGCCGGAGACATGACCTTTGCCTAACTGTTCTGAACTCCTGCCAAAACTGAACACAACATACACCAAGGAAAATCAACACTTCTAGATGCATATCAGACTAACAACCAACACTGCATAACAGTTCCATGTAGAATACAATAGTAGAATACAATCAACACTTCTTTGTGTCCATATCAACTACCTCAATAACCTGTCAATACTGAATATTAGAATTTTATAATTTAAAGCATGCTAAAGATATATAAAACTCCATTGCAAATGTGCCATGTCAATCAAAACCCCAATGGATGAGAACTACCATTCAATACAACAACTCTTAGAAGTGAAGAATAGGTTCTCCAAAATGAGTAGAAAAGGAGCATGCTGACATCTATACAAGCCAATAATGATTTACTACTCAATGGAACAGTGTAAGATAAACACCAGTCAATAAATTTACTACATCAAAAGGAGTAAAACTCAACAATGCAGCACTATCTTTGAACCTAACATTTGTTTAGCACACAAATTGTTTTCTGTAAAAGATGATCATCATCTTTATAGAATAAAGCAACACCCTGCACTAGCCTAAAAACAAGTGAAGTTTCACCCATATAATAATAGGTGCAAACAAAATAATGACACTCAATTTAGATAGCAAAAAAAGGAGCATCAAGTACTAGGGCACATTGACACTCCTGGTTTTCTACAAACACCAAGTACTAGGGCACACCAAAGTTCTGAAATTTGTGTGCCTAACTGAATTAACTGAATTTTCAGTAACCGAATAAACTGAATTTTCAAAACTGGCAAATATTAATAGGTTGACTACAGCAAATCCAATTTGCAAGCTTGACTACATATAATTTGAGCAACTTGTTGAGCTAATTTTGAGCAGAACTCCTTGAGGAACTAGCAGCAAGGAGTGGCTACAACTACAAATAGTGGCTAGAACTGCAGATTTACGCATTAAAGGACACAAACTCATGCAAGCTTCCTGAATTCTTGTTGCTAAAACTAATTTGACCTAAATTCGAGAGGGATTTGAACCTAATTTGACCTAAATTCGAGAGGGATTTGACCTAAACCTAGCAAAAGAGAGAAGAAGAGGGCATGGCCGGGAGGGAGGAGAGGAGGAAGAGAGGAGAAGAGAGGCAGAGGGAGGAGGGCAATGAAGATTACCTGACCACGATGAGGTGGTGGCCGGAACAGAGATGACAGAGGGCGGAGACGGTGAGCTTGGGGGAGGCAGGGAGGTCGAGAGGTGCTCGGGCCTCCTCTCTTGGTGGACGCGGGCCTCCTCTCCTGGTGGACGTGGATGGCCCTCCTGTGGATGAGGGGGCAAGGGTGGGGCGGCTCCGAGG
Organism: Triticum urartu; assembly: GCF_003073215.2. Classification (NCBI taxonomy): domain Eukaryota; kingdom Viridiplantae; phylum Streptophyta; class Magnoliopsida; order Poales; family Poaceae; genus Triticum; species Triticum urartu. Next base: position 399,650,774 of record NC_053023.1, on the reverse strand, counting down.
CTCCAAGTCTCCAGCGGTGTAGTGGGTCTCGGTCGGGGCAGCGCAGTGGGTCTGGGTGCCATGGGTTTCTAGGGTTTGGGGGGGGGGGGGGGGGGGGGGGGGGGGGGGGGGGGGGGGGGGGGAGCCCGGGAGTGAGGTCGCCGGTGGGTAGGGATGGCAATGGGTCGGGTTTGGGGCGGGTGGAGCTGGTCCAAATCCAACCCATGACCCATCTTCCTACCCTCTGCCCATCCACCAAATTATCCATGGGCACAACTTGTGCCCATGCCCAAACCCGTTGGATACCCACATACCCATGGAGCTCCATGGGCATAGAAAAGTCTGCATGAAGCCTTCCCAAAGATCAAATTAACTCATCATCATTCACTCACAAATGACACATAAGCTACATGCATAAGTAGGTAACGAGTAATACGATGAGTCCTTAAGTGTGACATACCAGAGGTTGATTCTGCAGCATATAACTCATGGCACAAGTTCCATATTTCCTGCCATTTCCCATTGATTTGCTCTTTCTATTTTCACTGGCATATGGCCCCACATGTCATACGGGTATCCATTAGATATCCATGGAGCACAAACTATAACCATGCCCAACCCAGCTGTTCATGGGTATCCATATCCACGGACCCATGGGTAGAAATGTGCTCCATACCCTTGCCCAACCGGGTCGGGTATCCATGGGTATCCAAATCCATGGATAAAATTGCCATCCCTACCGGTGGGTGGAAGGGGATCGGCGGCGGTGGCGAGAGGTGAGGGGTGAGATGGGTCGACGCAGTGGGTGGGAGTGGGGGGATTGGGGGAAGAAATGGTGCACCCCCTAGTGGTGCACCATTAGAAAGTTTTTTGGATAGCAATGGCGCACCCCCTAGAGGTGCGCCATTAGTAATCTTTTTTTTGGATAGCAATGGCGCACCACCTAAAGGTGCGCCATTAGTAATCTTTTTTTCGATAGCAATGGCGCACCCCCTAGCGGTGCGCCATTAGTATTTTTTTAGGATTTTTTGTTGCCTAGCGGAGGGCCGGCAGCGGCATCTTGAACCCTAGGTCTCGCTCGGGGGGGAGGGAGGGGGGGGTCGGCGGCGGCGGAGCGGGGGAGGGTGCGAGGGGTCGTCGGTGGCGTGGAGCGGGGGAGGGTGCGGGGGGGTCGTTGGCGGCGGTGGAGCAGGGGAGGGTGCGGGGGGTGCTCGGCGGCGAGGGGGGATAGCGATCGAGATGGAGGGGGATCGAGAATGAGTGTCCTCATGAATATTCAATATTTTTTCATATTGAATATGAAAAAATATCATCAAATTTGAATATTCATGAGTTCAAAAAATATTAACAAATTCAATACTTTTTGTGAATTAGAAATTCAATACCATAATAAACATAACTAAATATTCGTGAGGACACTAGAACAGAAGAAATATAATTTCAATATGTCGAAATACAATCAAGAAATGAAGGCTACAATTTAAATACCGATCTTAGCTAGCTATCTATTCACAATCTTCTTGCCCTTCTTTTTCGCAAATGGAGTTCTTCTGTGGAACGGACGTCCTTTAGTTAGGGTGGTCCTGCTTCTTCTTGTGGTGTATGTCACTTCATCGTCGTCGTCATGTTCCATCTTCGGGTCGCCGTACTTGTCGAAGTCTTGCTCATTGGCGACTACATCCATTTTGATGATCTTCCTTTTGCCTCTCCTCATGACAACACGACTGGGCTTTGACAGGTCGGTAATGAAGAAGCATTGGTCCACTTGGGAAGCTAGTACCCATGGCTCATTTTTTGCGGTGACGTTTGCGCCCGCGGTCTTGGATTTGGCTTCGGGTATAACCATGGTGGTGAAATATCGGTCTTCTTTTAGGACGCTCGTGGCCCATCTGACACGGAACATCAGTACCTTCTCTCCAGCGTAGCTCAGCTCCCAGATCTCCTTGATCCTTCCATAGTATCTGTCCATATCGTTACCGGTATAGGATTCCATCGTTACCCCGGAGTTCTGATAACCATCGCTCTTCATGTCCTTGTCCTCGGTGTAGAATGTGTAGCCGTTGATATCGTACGCCTCATAGGTCATCAGGTTGTGCTCGGTGCCCTGTGACAACGCGAATATGAGTTTTTCTTCCATGGAAGAATCCTCATGTAAAGGGTATGACAAAAGCTTCTTCTTGAACCAACGCGTGAAACATGAGTTGTGCTCTTTGATTATATCTCCGTCTGTCCTCTATTGGCCTCGGTCATTGTACGTCTTCTCAATAAAGGTTTTGTGCTCTACCACCCAAGGATCGACCACGTCTATGTGTTGTAGCGCGACTAGGTTTGCTCTTTCAAAGTCGGCGAGTCGATCCTCGAAGTCGACATGCATTTCGCGGCGACCCTCGCGGTGACCCCATCCAGCGAGCCTGCCGAGGTGCCTGTTGACGGGTAGACAAACGGATCTCTCGATGCCTAGATAATTCGTGCAGTAGGAGATGCACTCTTCGGTCAGAAAGCCCCTGGCTATGCTTCCCTCTAGACGTGACATGTTGTGAACGTATACTTTGATGACACCAGTCATCCTTTCGAACGACATCATGCTGTGCAGGAATGTCGGCCCGAGTTGGATGATACCCTCCACGATATGGACCAGCAGATGCACCATAACGTCGTAGAATGCGGGCGGGAAGTATATCTCAAGCTTGCATAGTATCACCACGATCTCTTCCTATAGCCTTCTGAGTTGCCTCACGCCAACCGACTTCCGAGAGATGACGTCAAAAAAGTTGCATAGGCCAAATAGCGTTTCACAGACGTGCGCGTCCATGATCCCACGGATTGCAATCCCGCTGAACTTCTGCTTCACTGGGTCTAGGTATCTGCTTATCTTCCCCGCATAACCGTAAGGAAGTTTTACTCCTACGAGGCAGGTGAAAAACTGCTCGATCTCCTCCTGACTTAGAGTGAAGCACGCGGGAGGGTAGTCATTTCCGGTCTTCTTGGCCTTTTTGCCGTTGCGATGACTTTTCGTGTCCTGCTTCGCCTCATCATCATCATCATTAGCGTGAAGCTCCTCCCTGATGCCAATCGATTTCAAGTCTGCCCTTGCTTTCGGCCCATCTTTGGTCATCTCTGGCATGTTGAGCAGGGTACCAAGCAGACTCTCGCACACGTTCTTCGTGATATGCATGAAATCAAGGCTGTGAGGCACACGGTGGATCTTCCAGTACGGCAAGTCCCAGAAAACAGACCTCGTTTTCCATACCTTCAGAAGTGGCTCTGGCGCCTTTCGCTTCTTTCTCGGCTCCGGGGCCTTTTGCTTCTTTCCCGGCAGTGGGCAATCTTTCCTATTTTTCAACAGCTCGTCTATTTCCTCGCCGCTCCTCGTACGCGGGCGTCTTCGGGGTTCGGTTTCACCATTGAACAGATCCTTGCGTTTTCTCCATGGGTCATCATCGCGAAGCCACCTTCGATGTCCCATGAACATGGTTTTCGAAGAACCGGGATCTCTATCTAGCTGGTGATATGTTGTGTCATCCATGCACCTGACGCATCCAGAAAATCCGTGGACCACCTGCCTCGCGACATATCCGTAACCAAGATAGTCGTGCACCGTCATGAGCAGCGCAACTCTCATAGGGAAATATTCTTTCTCTGCGGCGTCCCACGTATTGGCTAGCGTTTTCCATAGCGTGTCTAGCTCCTCTTTCAGTAGCCCCAGATACAGATTGATGTCGTTCCCTGGCTGTTTCGGCCCTTCAATTAGCATACTCATGTGAATGTACTTCCTCTTCATGCACAACCAGGGGGGAAGGTTGTACATCCACACAAACACAGGCCAGGTGCTATGTGTGCTTCTCTGGCTGCCAAACAGATTGACTCCATCGGTGCTCGTGCCCAGCACGATGTTCCTTGGATCGTCCCCAAATTCTGAGTGTTCAAAGTTCAACGCTTGCCACTGGCTCGCATCCTTCGGGTGACTCATCATCTTGTCTTTTTTATTTATCTCCGGATCATTTCCGACATCTTCTCGCTTCTTCTCCTCCCTATCCGTGTGCCAACGCAGGAGCTTTGCTAGCTTAGGGTCCACGAAATACCGCTGCAGACGAGGAGTGGTCGGAAAGTACCACACCACTTTTCGAGAGGAGCTTTCTTCCTCTTCTTGTATCGAGTGACGCCGCACATCGGACATATGGTAGACTCCGCGTGCTCGTCCCGATAAATGATGCAATTGTTCATGCACACATGGTATTTCACGTGCGGTAAATCCAGAGGACACACGATTTTCTTCGCCACCTCGAAACTGGTCAGGCACTTGTTCCCCTTGGGAAGATGTTCGTGCCAGAATGACATGTTCTCGTCGAAGCATGCGTCGATCATTTTGTGTTTTACCTTCATCTCCAGAACCATGAGCGTTACTTTCAGGCGGGTACCCTCGGGCCTGCATCCTTCATACAATGGAGTAACCGTGTCTATCTCTAGTTGATCCAGCTTGGCTTTCTCTCGGGCGGCAGCTCTTGCGTTATCCATCTGCTTGAGAAGCAGCTCTTGAATATGAGGGTCCTGCACCCAGTCCATCGATGGTCCATCGCTGTTTTCTCTGGAATCTTCATCTTCCTCATCATCATGTCTGGCATCTTCTACATGATGACTGTGTACAGCATCACCGTGGTGATCATGTCCTGGAGATTCTTCGTCTTCTCGCCCGCCCTCACCGCGGTGGTTGTCTTGCTGCCCTTTCTCATTTCTTGCCCGGCCCCCATGGACGACTTCATAGTCATCTTCATCACCTTGCCACCAGTAGCCATCCATGAAACCACGCAAGAGCAGGTGGTCCCGTGCCTGCCTGGAATCCGGGTCCGCAATAAGGCTCTTCAGTTTGCATCTTCGACACGGACATCTTATCTCCGTCTTGTTCTTTTGAAGCATCTCGGCCTTCGCGGAGCTCAAAAACATATTCACAATGCCTTCAGTCATCATGCGGACCATGGTCGCCTGCGGGGTATAGCAAAACGATATTTTAGAACCAAGAAAAAAATTTGGCATGAATTTCCCTAAAAATAGGACCAAAAAAGAATGCATAGTGCCAAAATTCTTGCCGAAACAGAAATGAATCAACATTCCGGCAAAATATTGGCAACTATCGCATTTCAAATACCAGTACTTGCAAACACAAACATATATGCAACACCACAAACATATGCAACACCACAAACATACATAGATCTAGCTAGGCCACAAAAAGTGCATGTGCACGTTGTTGGAGGGAGAAAAAGGTAGATCTACAACATAAAGAAAGCTTTCCCCTCACTTACCAATCAAAAAAAGGTAATTTAACCAGTTAATTTGGATGAATCTATGGTGCAAATGAGGTGAGGAGGAGGTGGCAGCCGAGACAAGATTGGAGGAGGAGGTGGAGAGAATGAAGTGGGGAAAGTGAGTGTGTAGGTGGCTGTCCAAAATATCTAGCTGGTCCCAGGTTACTAATGGTGCACCACCTACAAATGCGCCATTAGTAACCCTGGTTACTAATGGCGCACCAGCTGGTGGTGCGCCATTAGTAGTTTTGCAAAAAAATGAAAGTATTGGCACACGTGGTGAGTGGTGCGCCATTACTAGCTAAACTAGTAATGACGCACTGTTCCTTGGTGCGCCATTAGTATTTTTGGAAAAATAAAAAAATATGTTAGTAGTGGCGCACCCACACATGGTGCGCCACTGATATATAGTAGTGGCGCACCACATGTCTGGTGCGCCATTAGTGTCCATATCATCTATAGCCCTTTTCCTAGTAGTGAGCTCCTGAACCAGGCTTCAATGACGATGAGTCCGGCGCGCAGATTTGTCTTGGGCATTGCAAGGCGGGTTCTTCCTCTGAATACTCCATAGAAGATTTTGAACACAAGAATAGTGTCCGGCTCTGCAAAACAAGTTCCACATACCACCGTAGAGAGAATAATATTTCCACAAATCTAATCTGCTAACACGTTTAGCAATATGACATCATGCCATGGCCCGGTCATTATTCGAACCGTTTTTCTCAACCAGCACTGCACATATCGTGAGGCGGTTTTCTTGACACGTCTTCTCGAAGCAGAGATCGTGTCCCCTTATCACGGGATTCTCATCAATACGGGTATGGGTAACCCAACCGTGCCATCAATTACGGCGTTCGGGGAATAAGCGATTTTACCAGGTAAGTGGGGAGACGCGTCGCCTCTTCCGCCCTTATAAAGGGACAAAGATTCACCCTTTTTACCCATGCCTTCTTCCTCCTTGCTTATCCATTCTCGCACACTCGAGCTCCAGCGCCCAAGTT